>NC_137933.1:25280903-25480748 GCF_963969265.1 Rhamphochromis sp. 'chilingali'
CTGGGTTATATGTAAAGTACTGTAAGTAAGTAAATAAATAACTGAAGAAAATAATAAGGGCTGTAGGGGTGAAATTCTTGCTACACTCAGGGTACCAGCACAGCTTCTGACTGATGTTCTTAAATTTTGAATCACTAATGGCTGTCTTGTCTCTGTGCATGCATACATGTCTTTTCCTGTGCACCTATTGACCAGGGTGCAGGTAAGGCATGTTACAGCCTTGCAGGCCTGCAGGAGTTCAAGTCCAGCCAGACAGTCAAAGTTAACCCAGACAGACCCCAGCAGCAGGCACGCTTTATCACCTTGGAAGTAAGTTGACTCGAGGAACCTATGATCAGATGCCTTCCTTTCTGCTGTAGGGTGCTTTTGCGGCCTGCGCCAAGGTGTTGGAGCTGCAGGCGTTCATCCACACATCTGAGGTGAAGGTGGATCCTGACAAACCTCTGGAGGGTGCTCGGCTGGCAGTGCTGCAGGTAGCACTGCAGGGTTGGAAAAAAACCAAGAACCAGAGTGCCTCAGGCTGGATTACATGATTTTCTTTTGAATTTTTAAATGCAAGCAGAATTTTAAATGAGAAATTTTAGACTGTTTTATTACTGTCTAGAACAGGGGTGTCAAACTCCAGTCCTCGAGGGCTGGTGTCCTGAAACTTTTAAATGTGTTCCTGCTGTAGCACACCTGAATAACTTAACTAGGTCATTAGCAACACTCTATAGTACTTAACTGCATGCTGAGGTGGCAACCCCTGAACCTGCTCAAGTAAATTGAAGTAAAGTGTTTGGAAAAATTTACTTCTAAAAGTACTTTTATTGCACCATGTTCATTCACTCATGAGCTGCTGTAACATGAATCAAATGGCTGAATTGCCACCTCGGCATGCAGTCAAGTTCTATGGCAGGGGTGTCGAACTCCAGGCCTCGAGGGCCGATGTCCTGGGTGTTTTAGATGCGTCCTTGATCCAACACAGGTGATTTAAATGGCTAAATGAGCTCCTCAACATGTCCTCAGGTTCTCCAGAGGCCTGGTAATGAACTAATCATTTGATTCAGGTGTGTTGACCCAGGTTGAGATCTAAAACCTGCAGAACACCGGCCCTCGAGACCTGGAGTTTGACACCCCTGTTCTATGGAGTCTTGCTAATGACCTACTTATGTTATTCGGGTGTGCTGCAGCAGGGACACATGGAAAAGTTTCAGGACACCGGCCCTCAAGAACTGGAGTTTGCACCTGTGGTCAAGAATTTGCTACATAAGATTGTTTAAGTTATTGTATAATATCCTGTAGGTTCTTTGTAAAGTCACATTTCAGCAACATCAGTGTTTTGCATCAGTTAAATTTAAATGTTTTTGTTTTTTGTAATTTTGCCATCACTCCACTGATTTTATTCAGCTCAGTTTTAATTTCTAGTCCTATTAAATAACTCAGGATCTTTTTTTTAATTTAATTTTATTTATTTTTATTTATTTATTTATTTTTAACATTTTACTGAAATAATTTTTGCAGGCACGGAAAACTTTGTTGGTCCCAACTCCTCGTCTTCGTACAGGCCTTTTCAATAGGATTACTCCACCTGAAGGGGCTAGCAAAGAACAACTACGCATATGTTCTTCCTCTCAGGTATAAATGTACTAATGTTTGCTCTTATTTGTCAGCATTGTCATTCCTCTTTAAATTCCCAATAATGATAATTAGATTTTCTTTCTTCTTTCTTCTGAAACCTTCAAACCATCTCCAGGGTGTGAAAGACTTCAGTGTACCTGTTGGCCTGGATGCAAAAATTAAAATTGACCTGATGGTGGTTGGTTCTGTGGCGGTGTCGGAGAAAGGTGACTTATACACCATGTCACGATACTATTTCAGTTTCATATTGGTAACCTAAATGATTTATGATTGTGGGAGAGCAACAGAGCAGTGAATTCAAGACCAAGTTTACCATACATGCACTAAAATATATAAAATCTAAAGAAAATGCAGTACTCCTTAAATAGTAGTTAGAACCACGTGTGCAATTTACTGTCTATTATTGCAGAATAGACAATATTTTTTCAGTTCAAAGTGAAACAATTTTTTTCTTTATTTTCATATATACAATAGTAACACTGTTGGATACTTATATTAAACATGGCCAAAGTTTCAGCCAATGAGTTTAGGGTATATATAAGCCAGCTGAAAGGTGGCTTAAAGGAGACGAGTGAAAATGGTGTCACAGAGATTATGAACGGAGAGACTGCAGCAAGGTTAGTTTAGTCAACTGTGCTGCAGTCCAAGAGGAAAACTATGCTGCAAATGAGCTCAATAGGTCTCCTTGAACCTCTAAAGGTGGAAAAGGCAGCATGTGCTGCAAAACCTGCTTTTTCAAGCATGAATTTACAATTATTAGCTGAGTAATGAACAACATAGTCTGTTATTATATAGCGATTCTCCTAAATCACTACTTGGGTGATTATAAATTGTTTTATGCAAGGCTTGTTTACTACACAGTGGAAAATGATGAGAGGCTGTGCTGACTGAAAGCAGAATGGAACAAAGGTATTGTGATTGCTGCACGTGTCTAAGCCTATTGAGGCACTTCTGCACACTCTGCCAGCATAGAGGAAAAAGAGCAGAAATAAGATTGAGGCAGATGCACGTAATCAGATCCCTTCTGCTTATTGTGGCTTCTCCTGTGTTCTTCCCGCCATGTAAATTGTCTGCTAACCGCACTCCATGGTGATCCTCATTTCTAAAATGCCCAAGATAACTCATGCAGTACTGCAGCGAAACACATGTTTTACTGTAAGGCAGTATAAAGGAGTTTACAAATCTCCAAAAGGATTTCGTAAACTGCACAGTATACATTTTTAAATTAAGTTTCCCTCTCTGCCTTCCGCTGTAGGCTTTCGGATTGGAAAAGGAGAAGGCTTTGCTGACTTGGAGTATGGAATGATGGCTTCAATGGGTGCCGTGAATGAGTCTACTGTGGTGGTTACTGTTGTCCATGACTGCCAGGTTGGTTTGCGCATTCAGTTTGATCTCACTGAGCAGTTCAAATGTTTTATGGATCTTGTTTTGCAATAAGCAGCTTGTCCCTTTTTACAAAGCTAAAGAACACGTTGGTATTAAAATGAGGAATAATACAGTTTTAAATAAAGATGTGCAGCTCGAACTGACATGAACAGACATAGTTTAGAGTTTTTTTCCTCCCACTTGTTGTTTCAGCATTAGTAATTTGAATACTTGAGGAATAACTGTGCTTTCAGGTGATGGACATTCCAGAAGATCTAATGGGAAGTCATGACCTGACTGTAGACTACATCCTCACACCGACCAGAGTTATTAAAACAGATTGCCAGTTGCCTAAGCCATGTGGAATCATCTGGAATAAGGTAACCTGAGTGTGCTTGTTTTTGCTTTGTGTAAAGCATAGTAGTTATTTCATAGTCAACTTGATTTTGAGAGGTCAAGGCTGGCCTGACCTGATACATGTCATTCCTCGTGTCTCCCCTCAAATCTCTGTGATGGATTTATCTAGAAGAGGGGCATACAAAAAAGCGTTCAGTAAAGCATAGCTGAAAGTAACTGATTTGAACACTGGAAAAATTATGACGTTAATGCCTTTATCTATGAAAGACTTAACATCTGTGATTAATGCTTCGCTCTTAGTATGTGGATTTCCATTACTGAAAAATAATGTTATTGGAAAAATCCTGCACCTTTTAAAAATGTTTTTCAGTCAATAATCTGATAATATGGATGTTCCAGTAAGATGACTTGCTCTGAAAGTATGTTTTTCATGAATGTTTGATCAGGTCTCCACCCCTGTTGTCATTCAACATAATGAAACCGGCATTTAGAGGGAGAATAAATGCCCAACACTAAATTTAAAAAAGGAAAAAAAAAAAAAAACAACTGAAGTTTTTGTGTTCAGAAAGTATACATTAGCTTGTACTAATCTCTTCTACAATTTAGGACAAGACGAGATATGACACTAGCACACATGAGTCTTTATAATTACTTCATGGGATCAAATATTAACATAGAGTTTATAGGAAAATGCGCTGCTTTGGTTACATGACAAAAATGTTGCGTTTCCTTAGTAACACTGCCCTCTAGTGGACACATAGAAAACCTACAGCTCACTGGAGGACGGTCTATCCAGCATTGTTTATTCTTCTGAGTGCACTTACTGTAATAATGCCATTTTGCCAAAAAAAAAAAAAAATTCCAGTTTTTTTCTTTTTTATTTCTTAGAAATAAAAAAATAGTTTTAGTTTTTATGGATGGTGTGTACAGTGCACACTTATGTAAAATTGTTTACTTTAAAAAACAAACACAGTTAATTAGTTTGTTTTATCTTGGGAATTTTACTGATATATTTATAGTGCTTTATCAGTCTTATTTACCACTCATTTCACATCATCGTCTGTATTTAAATCAGCCTGGACCATAAACAGCTTCTGATTTACTGACAGTGGCACAAAGATGAAATGTGTTTTTCCTCTTGATAATTTATCTTTAATTAGACATAGGTAAAGGTTATTTTTCTTATGTGGTAAGTTTGTGTGTAACCTCTGGGTTCCTTACAACATGCATATAAGTAAACAGGACCCAGTGACCTCATAGACAGGAAGGCCGCGTCTGATCATCAAAGGCTTCTCTGCCCAGCCACCTTGGCTCTGCAGGGGCAGGGGAATGACGGGTCAAACAGGCCAGTGTAAAAACAATAGGTCCGTATATCCTTTACAGGACTGGTCAGCATCAAAGTCTGCCAAGACACTTGAAGACCCAACAAATCAAGATAGCAGTCTTTATTTTTAACTGCTTGGGAAGTGAAATATCCTGCTGGTATTAAGATGGTTTTTAAGCATGGGCTGTGAGGAGCTATCAGCTTTCTCTTTATTATGAATAGGTGCATTGCATCGGCCCTGAGCAGGTCTGTTTGTATGCTGTGTGAGACACATTTTTTTCGTTTCAGCATTACTGAGTCTGTCCAGTTTTGTCTTCAGCTGGACACAGAAAAGCTGCAAAAGATCCCCATCCTGAAGAAGCTGCATGCTCTTGAAGAACAAGCTGGAAAGGATGTAACACTGGGGGCAGCGCCTGTTGCGGCAGAAGCTGGTCTGCACGCCAGTCAACCCAAAAGGCAAACCAGACAGAGGCTGAGGCCAAACACACAGCAGGATGCTGAGGGAGAATCCAGCCAGGACTCTAGACTGGAAAAAAGAATAGCGGGAGAACCAAAAGCCAGACAGCATCTGACTAGAATGAATAAAGAAAGCAGAGGAGACGGCAAGGCAGGTAACGAGCAAGAAATTGGCAAGACAATAAAGGGAAAAAGTAGAGGGAACACAAAGGAGCAGGTCCCAGAAGAGGGTGGAAATGAAGTCAAATCTCAGCGTAAGCTCCATCTGAGTGTGACAACAGTTTATCTGGGAGGAATCCCTGCTGGGCTGCGTGTTAGTGAGCTGAAAACCGCCCTCCGAGAGAGGGAGGCCACTCCACTGAGACTCACCTGGCAGGGAGCTCAGCACAGGGCCTTCCTGGATTACAGTGACCCCCACTCTGCAGATCAGGCCCTGGAGGCTCTGCAGGGGCTTGCTCTCAATGGTCACAGTCTGCAGGCTGAACTGGCCAAGAGCCAGCGAGGAGGCAGGAAATCTGGACAATCCAGTAGAAGACCAAAACCAGCAGCGGCTCCGAAGTCTGAAGTATCAGCACCAGATGCTAAGAGTGATGCCACAGAAAAAACTGAGCAGTAAAAGCAGTAAGAAATATACCTAATGTAATGCTTAAGTTGTTTACAGTTTTGGACAACTGCAAACACCATAAAAGGAGTTGATTGGTTTTTTTTTGCTTTAAAAAAAATATGAACAAAAATGTGATTTATTACAAGAGAACATATTTGAACCTAGCAGGCATGACTAAATATTAACAACACCTGAAACTATGAGAGTAGTGAACCTTGTGCTGATTTGAATCCAGACAAATTCTATAACGACTAAGATTTTGCTATATGCTCTGTTAAGTGGGCTACAGGAGCTTTCTTTCTTTAAATTTGTCCCAATCGTTTTCTCTTCAAAGTGCCTTTATCAGAGATTCTTAGAAACACAACACTCATTTTCTCTTTCAGTCTACAAACTGCATGCAGTGCTTTTGCTACCATACAATAATTTAAAAAATAAAAAATAAAAAAGGCTAGTGCTTTTTTTTTTTTTTTCCTTCTCAAAACTAGCTGTCAGTATTATCACATCCATGATGTTGCCAGACCTGTTTGTCTGCATCCTACTTGTTTAAAAATGGGTTCGTTTTGTTCAAAATGGCACCTGCGTGTGGCAAGTCACAACATTTGATCATTTGAGTCACAAAACTGGGAGTAAAATATAACATTTCATCATCTAACAAAAGTCTAGCCACGCAGGCTTCTACCTTTGACCATTTTTGTCTTTTTCATTGTCCAAGTTCATCCAGATTTACAGAACTTGTGAACAGACTCCAAGTGTTTAAAGTTTAATGAACTTTAATGAGACTACAGAAATGTAAAGAGTTTACAAATAACCGTGACTTAGTTGTGATTTTCTTGGCTTGATTGATTCTTGTACATAACACGGGATTATTGGATAGTCTCTACTACTGTATGATTTTCTTTTTTCTCTTTTTTTTTTTTAACCATGAAAATCTAAAACAGGCAGATTACAACGATAAACAGGGGAAGAGCTAAAGGCCTCTATTGCTGCTGTTCTGTTTTCTTTGTTTTTGTTTTGTTTTTTAGCTAGCGTTCATTTTTACAGTTATATTTGCACCATTATAGTGACTAAATACAAATTTATTCATTGTATTTGGTGTGGTTGGGCCAGTGAGAGAGTGATGCTGCCCTCAATATTAGATAAATTTGCTCCACATGACTTTACTTATTTCTTCACTAAAGCGTTTGACTGTACCCGTTAACACTGAGTGTCTTTTTATGAAAAACAAACAAAAAAGAAAATTGATGGATTATAAATGTTCACAAGGTTTTGCAGAATTTGGAGATCCGACTCTGAAGTTCCCCACCACCTCAAACCATCGTTCTCGTGAAGAGGCAGAACTATGTTGTTAGTGGTTAAATATGATATTTCAGGCCCGTTATTGGATTTTCATAAAACTTGATGTGTTTCACCCAGTTGTAACATATAAAATGCCAGCTTGTAAACTTGAAATAGTTTTAAGCTTAAAGAAAACTTTAAAAGATTAATTCATTTTTGCAGAGTGACATTTTTCTTATTCTCTGTTTGGAAAATGTGTCTGTTAACATTACCTTCAAACTTCTGTAAACCCAAGTGCTAGATAACCTGCCCAATGACTCTATTTTTTTTTTCTTCTGTTTACACCTGTCTCTGTAGCTGCACTGCCATTACCTAAGAAATTAACCCATAGATGTCCTGTTTGCACTAAAGTCTTGGCAGGATTGGGACACAAGCAGTGTGTCTGTCTGCACAGTACCAGGCCTCTGGCTTTTTATGGAGCTGTCATCCAGCCCTGGCCAGGGAACAGCTGTGGAACGCCATCTTTCTCCCTCAGCCCTCCAGAGCACTGAACCTTGGCAAATGTCATCAGTTTGTTAATGCTCTGTTCCACTGCTGTTAAGCCTGCTTACCCCTGTGCTCAATGGCATGCTCGTTTTACTGGGGTTCAGTCAGTGGTCATGTGGTGAGATTGCAAAGCGTATCACTGTGGAGCATGTTACATCCCCTTGTAAAGATGTAGTTGTACACACAAACATCAGCAAACATGACTTAACCGTCAAGATTAAAGAAGATAACAAAAGGCCTCAAACCGCAGTTGGTTTACTTAATCTAAATCACAAGCATGAGCATCGGATTAATCTACACTGACTGTGTTGATGCACCCACCATACTCTTACATTAGCAACAACTTTTTAAACGCCATAAATGTTGCTTGAAACTTGAAGAAATTTAAAATAAGAAACGACGTCCGGATTTTTTTTTATTTTTTTTTTAATGATTTGCGGTCATTCAGATGAAAAAATTGCCAAATTGGTTTTAAGCCGCACAGACATGCGTGTTTGTGAATGTCGAAAAACAACAGTTATAATTAATGGATCAGAAATCTGATAAAGAAAAAAAAAACGTGTCCCTTATAATAATTTGCATCTGTAAAATTAAAATATTTTGACTCTGAGATAAGATAACCAGGATTTTACACAGTACAATACACGTTATGCGTATTATTTATGAGTACTTTTAACTGCTTATTATTTTTGTCTTTGCAGTATCATGAGTGGTATATCTATTTTATGTAACAAAAACAACTCATTTTAGATGAGAAATAAAGATGTTCTTCTTTATGAAAAATCGGCCCTACTTTTTTTTCTTTTTCATTTTCCTAGGCCAATTTTCTGTTGTACAATTACGCATTTTGCGGAACACTCCAAAACTAATTATTACAAAGTTATGCTCCTTAAATTAGATCAGCGCAATTTATTGTATTTACACCATGGCAAGAAATGTTCTTTGGACAAATGCGTCTGAGGAAAACAACTGCCTCACTGCCAAAGCAACGGGACTGCTGCAGGTTTTCACCCTGTAACCAGACGCGTGTGAGATCTCTGCCTCGGATTTGTTACGCCTTAACTACTGCACACTCTCAACAGATCGAAGACATGTTACGATTAACCTTTCAAACCCTTGACTGTTAATGTTCACCAGTCGACCAATGGATTGGGAAAAGTTTAGTTTCTTCTAATAATTCTAATTTTCAAAGTTGGACGTCAACTGTAGGTGAAAACAACAGACTGCTGCAGTAATTGCTTGAAATAGAAGACCTAACTGCACCACAGTGACAACTGTCTGTAGTACCTAGGGTACCGCTTGTGCTTTAAACCCCAAATAAACGAACCATCGCTTTACATTAAAGAATTGCAATAATATACATTTACACGAGAAGGCTGCTGAAGAATTGGACACACACACAAAAAAAGCTTCCCATCTTTAAATAAGCTAATTTGGGGTTAATTATGCAATAAGGATCACTGTCTTTGCATCTGTTTACAAGGCATGTTTGCTTGCAGGACCATCGCCCCCGAAAATTGTCTGTGTGCGATAAAATCGAAATGGATGTCGTTTGGTGGAATTGCCGGCTTAAAGAGCCGAAAAGATATTTTATTTCTTAATGCTTTGTTGTAATATAGTCTAAAGACAAACCCTCGCTGGTGGACCCTTTGCTAGACTCCCCCCCCCCCCCCCCCCCCCCCCCTTCTTCTACCAATGTATACAATGCTGAAAGTAATGGTCTACATATAGCTGACACAAAAGACATAACAGTGTTTACAATATATCCTCAATTTTTCATTTTAAAACAAATAATAAGCGTTCTGACAAATATTGCCAATAAAGCATATAACTCCTTGGCCAGTTCGCCTGAAATTAAAATATAGGCCTACAGAATAAATAAAAAGAAAGTTGCGCTTATAGGTTATTCAAAAAGTGCCGTCATTGTTTTTACACAGTATACAGTATATGGACTTACATTATACAGGCTATGTAACGTCCATAATTGTTCATCTCAGAATCTAACATTTGTATGCAAGTCCAAAAAAATGAAAGGAAAAAAAAGGTAAAAACATGAGACGGGGAAATGTGTGCATTTTTTTTCATTTTTTTTTTTTTTTTTTTTTAAACATTGACCTACTTTAACAAGATGAATACACAAGAACAAAAGTGTGAAGTGGTAGTCATCCGCTCTGCAGGACTAAGTACCAAACAACAGCAGGGTGTCTTACGCCCACGCTTTACCCCGCTGGTCGATGTTGATGAAGATGGCATAAAAGAGTTTGTTTTAATTATTATTATATATTATTATGTGGTTGCTTTCTAATTGGCCTGTCTCCGTGTCTCTGTCGCTGTGTGTAACAGCACAGAGAAGTAGTCCAATCTACTTGAAGCAGTGAGCACTCTCCAGGACTGGGGCATGCCTCTCAGTGGTAGTTTACTCATTCGTTGTTCATTTCAGTCCGTTTTGCTTCATGGCTCAAGTCTGTGACACCATCTTCTAGTCTCTAGACTGTCCACGGAGGACATCACATCACGCAGGGCTTAATGTCCTGGTAGGAGACCTGTTGGTGGTGATAGTAGGAGCCGCTGCTCGGTGAGTGCATGGCTGAGGAAGTCATGGCGTTGAACGAGAAGACGAACTCCTTTCGGTCACACATGCTGGGAGACTGGGAATGGTACCGAGGAATACCTGCAAAAAAGCATTTAAAACATGAATGGAAATGCTACTAATAATAATAATTTTAAAGGGTCACTTTTAAATGTAATGTACTTGAAGGCTAGTAACCTATGTTACCTTATGTTCCCCCAGTTAAGAAAAATGTTGTTTATAGTTCTGAAATAAAAAGTTATTTAAATGCTTACAAGTTATTTGCAACACGATTTGATTGGTAATCTTGCTGATACTAGAATTATCCAGTTCTACAGACCTTCGCTATGCGTTCTGGAAACCCTAATAATAAAACTGTTATATGTGGTGATAATAATAATAATAATAATAATAATATGCTCTATATCTACCATATTTTACCGCAAAAAGATTGCTGTATGTGTAGGCACTTTATATTCTGTGTAAGAAAGAAGTTTATATTTGTAAATTGAGCTTCACTCTATTATACTAACTGAAATGCATGCATTCCTCTTGGGGCCAGAGTCCATTTAGTAAACCCGATAAAGATTGTCAAAAGGGGAGGCGGGCTTGCAGGGCTAATTGACAGTGGCCCCTTTGCACGCCAGTCCCGGAGGACCGAGAGCCTCGAGGCAAGGCAGGCTGGACCTAACCGCGCTTGTTTTTTTTGTTTTTTTGTCCACAGATTGGCGTGACTCTAAACTCTCCCGGTAGACTCTTTCAACCATCTCTTGATTTATTATTTTTTAATACCACACGTTCAGGAGGTTTGAACCCCTCTGGTCTTCTGTCTGGGTTTTATTTTAATAAACCTGATTTATTATGTTTAATGATTCACAAAATACTGGAACTTTATTTACGAAAAAAGTGGTTAAGTTGTGTTGTATCATTTCCTTAATAGCCTTAATTCCAATCCCTCAATTATGCACAGCACAGATAAGCCTTATGTTTACTGACTGCAGAATAAATCCGGCGCATTTCAGTGTGATGCTCTTCAGAATTACTCAACATTTCCACTAGGCCCAAGTTTGGCGCATGATATGTGAAATAAAATTCTGTAAACCACAGACATATGTGGACAGTATATCATCTCTGTCTCTATCCTCTAATAACCAAAGCGTCTTAATTTGAATAAAATCTTTCGTTTCCTTTATCTTTGTCATAGCTCGCAAATGTTCTTTATATCATCAGGCCCGGCTTCTCTGAACCTTTTGCGCTTTTTTTTAAATTAGAAAATTAAATATATATATATATATATATATATATATATATATATATATATATATATATATATATATATATATATATATATATACACACACACACACACACACATATATAAACTTACCTTGTAAATCTGTGGTGCTGTGGCCATTCTGGTGCAGGTATGGTTGGTCTAGTGAATGTGTGGGCAAACTTGGCTGCAGTGGGTTCGCTCCTGGATTACAGGGGGACAGAGGCTGCTGCTTGATGTAGGAAGCCCCGTTATTCAATGAGGCCGAAGGGGCTGGAGCCCACGCAGAGGCTGAACTCGAGTATACGGGATGAGGCTCCATGACTCCTCCGCTGGTGAGCAGAGGGGAGGCGGAATTGTCGTGGTGGGGATAATCACTCCCAGTGGATCCTGTACAACTTCCCATGTAGGAATGTCCACTGTTGGTCGACAAGTGTGACATGGAGTGTCCGGACAGACCCATCCCTTCCATGTTACCTGCCAAGTGTCCATTCATCATCCCAATCCCACTGTCCAGAGACAAACTGTTGGGCGGACAGGATAGGCCCCCGCCGCTCCCTTGGAAGTTGTAAGACTCGGGGATGTGGTTGAATCCCAGGCCGTTCATCATGCTGTACATGGGCTTCAGCGCCTGGCACTTGCGCCTAAAACCCCTGGGTCTCCTTCTGAAGGAGCCTTCCTCGAACATAAACTCACTAGCCGGGTCAATAGTCCAGTAGTGTCCTTTCCCCGGTCGACCGAGGCCTTTGGGCAACTTAATGAAGCACTCGTTCAGGGACAAGTTGTGACGCACGGAGTTCTTCCATCCTTGGTACGAGCCCCGAAAAAACGGGAAGCGGCTCTGTAGAAACTGATATATTTCACTGAGGGTCAGGCGTTTTGTTGGAGAGCTCTGAATAGCCATAACTATTAAAGCTATGTAGGAATAAGGTGGTTTCTCTGGTCGTCGGATCCCTGCGTTTGTCTTTTTGGTTTTCGTAGTGGAGGAGGCAGTTTCCATCACCACCGTTTGTCCGTGTGGCTTCTCCGGAGCAGACATCGGGCTGCTCTGGGCAGGAGTCTGTGCTGGGGGCTGCTGAACCTCTGCCGTCATTAGTTAAATTTAATCTTCGAGACGGAAAACAAAAACAGAATTGCTTTTCCACCTATAAAAAATAGTAAGTTAGGTACTAAATTTGTGTCATAAAGAAAAAAAATCGAATAATGATAGTGGCGATAGAGGCGAAGGCGCGATTATCTTCTTAGCTGTTGCTTTTGATTCAGTCCTGCAGCAGTCTGAAGCCGGACCGCCTTGTACGCAGTGCCCGAAATGGGATAAAGAGAAGAACAGGAGCCGCTTTCCACTTCAGTTGGTGTGTTGTCGTGCGTCCGAGGAGCTCACTTTTTACTTATCTGTTGCCATCGGCGCATTGGAAGCTGTATGTCTTGGTCATCCTAATGTTGGGACCCGCCCAGTTCCCCGATTGCCCTCCTACTCAAGTGGTGGGCTGTAAGCTTGCACATCTGTGTGCGTTCACTTTTCAGTGAAATCTTTCTTTTTCCTCCGTCCTTACACAGAAATAGAGAATATATCTCACATATAACATTTAATTTCAAGGACCCATACGCTAACACATCCCTCAGAGCACAAATAAATTCAAATGCCCGTTAATGATTTGCATAAGCGTATACTAAGTGAATGCATTAGATTCAGCATTCGGATACAGATTTTGGCTTTGCTTGTTCTCTAATACGATGTTCTTTTTAGGGTTATGATCATTTTAACACTATTTATACAACTCATATCTGTTGTTAAACCTGCAAGCAGTATCCCGCCATTGCAGGCCACATAACCCAAGAGCCACACGACTGCAGCCTTGTTATGTCTCCTTTGTAATTAAAACGATTTAAAGAAAGCTACTTTATATCACATTTTTAGTATATGGAAAACATTTACCAGAGAACATGCCCCTCATATTCAAAACCACCCTCTTGATTTCTGTAAAAGATAGACAGGAACATGGGCAGGATGTTTATACAGCAAAATGTAAACATTTTCCCTGGCCTTCTTTAAATAAAAAATCAAGCAAAAGCCCAGTTAGATCAGCTAATACTCAATCTGATGCGATATGCTTGCCTGTTCGGAGAGTCGATGCTGGACGTTTTAACACATGAATATTGTTTGTGTAATGTAGTCATAATATTTACGCGGGGACGCAAGAGGAGTGAGGTGGAAGCTCCTCCGAACTCTGAACACAGAAACTCGGACTGGGACTTGAGATCGACTTCTGCAGGCACTTCTCCATCGAATGATCGTGGAATTGAAGTAAGGTGGATTTAAGGCTTTCATTTCACAGGATTACTAGTGATGCAGCTCTTTAATCCCCACAGCAGGAGACGTAGAGTGTTCGATTTGCATTATGTTACATAATATAGGACAATTAGAAAAGTTGAGTTCAAATTTGGATCAAGCTCTGCCTTCTTGCACTAAGTGACAGTTTACTTGGAAAATGGTTGTTTTCTTTTTTTCCAACACTGAAAAACCAACTTTAAGATCGCTTTATTGCTCTCTCACAAAATTGCGAGCGAGAGCTACTGGAAGTCGAGGAGTATAGCCTGAAACTGTTGACAGTAGGTTGGTTATTGTTCCCTGGAGATCTCGATAGCTGCAGCCTGCAACCTTTTGAATTCAGTTAGATGAGCGCGTGTTTCTGCTCGCTGTCGGCGTTATTGTTTTTTAGGGGTTCGTGACTGTTGATTTTGGCACCGTGGACATAAATACGAGGAGAATATATGTATTTTGGTTCGTGCGTAAAACCAGTGTTTGACGACTCCATTGTGCGCAAAAATCCTGTAATCTTTTCAAGGAGTTCCGTTTGAGGTGACACATTTTAATCAAACTCAGTGTATAAGTAAAATATCGCGCGGTTTATTAATGTTCCTACTGATTAAATTCCCCAGTGCCAAAACATAAGCGGGCGGTTTTCTTTTGTTCCAAGTAGTTTGCCCAAAGGGAAATCGAGAAAACAATTCTCTGTAAAAAAACAAAAAATCATTGTCAGCCCAAAGGTGATAGCTGTGCCAAGGTTAGATTTTACTGTTGCAGAGGAGATTTAGAACCACGGATAAGTGAATGTAAGTATTGTTTTAACCAGTGCCTGTTCGGCCAATCGCCTGAAGTGAGGGCCACACATTTATCAGCATAGCAGACCACCCAGCGCGCACCAGGGGCAGGCGCGCTCCCGTCCTCTTTCTGCCCACTGCATTTAATTACCGCTGATGACTTCATACCATTCTTTGTCTCACGCTCTTCAGAGTCAGGTTATTTGCAAATATATCTATATATACAAAAGCATTTATATAGCTGAGGGGATATGTCTCTTGTGTTTAAGAAGAAATTATCTGTTTGATGGCCTCTGCTGCGTATTCACACGGTGCAAAGTTATATATTTTCATAATGGAGAAATCGATTAAAGGTATTATTCACCCTCAGAATATCACATAGTACAAGCAGTACAAGAATACAGGAATATTATACAGTACAAGTACAAGAAATGTCCTTTTTTGTATGTAATGGAAACAGCGATTTTTGAAAATCTTTTTGCCCCCTCCTATGGACAGGTATGCAAACACACACACACACACACACACACACACACACACACACACACACACACACACACACACACACACACACACACACACACACACACACACACAAAACTGCCTAAAAGGTGGCATATTATGTTCATCATCACTGGGGCTGGAGATCCGAGGTCAGAACCTCCCCTTTGCTGTGTCGCAGACGAAGTCATGCACTTTTCCGTGACGTCGCATCTTGAAATATTTGACAGCGCTGCATCCTCAGGAATGCTTGTCCACTTAGGTGGAGGTACACCGCAGAGCGCACAGTACTGACAGGCTTTCCGGGTCGCTTCACTAGTATTTACTGAAACAGATTTTCGGTTGATCGCGTTGTTACAATAATCTGCTGACCTGTACGTAGACATTTTTTGTTTGTCACATTCTTACTTAAGAGAGCCTACTTTTCATAGGATCACACCTATGATAGATAATAATAATAATGAAAAAAACTATGTATGTATATAAAATGTAATTATTTTCCAATTCAGTCTAAGCAGCATTGCCATGTTCTTCAGCTCAGTCTTGCCACTGCGCACAAAATAAAAAAACAGAAACTTACTGATATCTGTTATTACGTGATTAAATGATAAAATGAGGTGCCGTGATCATCTAAGAAAGACTTGACATTATAAAGTTAGAAATAATTTCCTTGTCACGAGTATTACATTATGCCTACACCTGGCAGATCACAGATTTAAAAGAAGCGGAAGCTATGATCTTAATTTGATTTGGACTCTGAACAAAATACAAGCTCGGCGAGATTAGGCCTAAGGTGGAGAGAGACTCTCAAAATATTAGGTGCAATAACTTGGTTAAATGTTTCTTTCTTTAACTAATAAACCGTTTACCTCTTTAATGGTAAAGGAGGGTCACAGAGAGGCCGCAGGGACTTGTTTCAAGGAGTGTATGACAAGTAATCGATCAACTGGCTGTAAATTCGACCGACTTGAACTTGAAATAAGTTTATAGGCAAAAATTTCTAATACATTTTTATTTTATAAACAGTACTTGAAAACGGGAATAAGATATGGATAGCAAAAAAACCGAACAAAAAAACACATGAATAAATGTTTCCATTAATGTCGTTTGTTTGACCTAAACTGACTGCAAATCTGAGAAAGAAAAACACATTTTTAATTATTATGAGCTCGAATCAACACATAAAAAATAAGATCTAACCTCAGTCTCTCAGGGAGCTGAAATCAATTAACAAAGACATGAATGGCTGTTAATAAGAGAATCTGGTTCAGAGTTTGAATTATCGTATTTTTTAACGACATAGGTTTTTCTCTTTACTTTTTATTCTCACACCCATTTTATTTTTACGTGTTCTACAGAACTGAAATGTCAGCAACTCTTTAAATGCACAAATAGTGCCGAGCTCTCAGTTTTGCACACAAATGCTCGAGAAAAATGTAGAAAATAAAAGTGTTTATCTCGCATTTATAAGAATTCTGATAAATATTTAATGCTTTATTGACTAACATTAATAACCCAAATAAAAAAAGTAATCCGATTGAAATGTTATTCATATATATGTGGTTATGATGGGTTTTTTTTTTAAACATTTTTAAACAATTTGTATTCTTAACTGTGTAAGATGGGTTTCTGGCTCTTTGCTTCTGCAGTGTCGCCTGTAGTTCACTCAGCATTGTCACTTTAATTAAAAACAGTGTGTCCTAATGTCGGAGTGGGCACCCCCTCATCACTTTCCCTGCGCTGTAGGTGGTCGTGTATATTTTCGTTTAAGTGGTGTTTATGTGATCGAGAAGGGACGGGATTGCTAGCAGACCGCTGATTGCGCGCGTTGGGCCACTATGTGGATTTGAAGTGTATTTGATGGGCACTGCCGTCTCCAGTAATCAGCTGCTGCAGAAATGGCTTTATGATCATTTAATTTTCCAGATAAGATATCGGTACTACAAAGAAAAGTAGTTACCTCTAATCTGCTCATCAAGACATGTTTTCAATATTTTTTCTAACCTCATCAATTCTGACAGAGATGTCCACAACTTTTATAGAAATGTTTGATTTTGCTCAAATTAAAAGGATGCACACAATCGCGCTTCCGTAGGTCCCTAGAGTATGACACTGAGCCGAAGTTACTTATATGAGCACTACTGACAAATCAAAGGATAAATCAATGTTTCCAGCCTGTGCGTCATGCTGAAGATATCGGAGTCTGATGGATATAAAAATGTGTAAGTAAATCTTATCTCAGTTAATTTGTGTTACCTTTCCCTCCAAAAAGGGAGGGGAGGATTTATTTAATCAGAAAATTAAATTTTACAGTGCAATCATTTTAATTGGAATTCGTGGAAGAGTGTGGAAACACAGCCTTGCTTAGTTGTTTTAAGTTTCCCATCGGTTACATTCTGGTGTCACGTCTCACATAGAGACATACAGCCACCTGCCTGCATCCGCCTCACACCCGCACTAATAGCTGTGTTGTTATCAATTCCTTCGATTCAGCTTTATTTCTGTAGCGCCACATCACAACACGATTTATCTAAGGGCATTCTAGCAAAATAATAACCTTCTATTGTCATGGAAGGTCCCCTGCAGAAAAAAAAAATTCCTGCAGGACTAGAAGCGCAGAGAGGGGAGCATTAAAGGGGGAGAGCAGAGACAAAAAGATCAACTCGGAGAAACAGCAGACAATAAACATTGAGTAGGTTGGTCAGGTCAGTGACCTTATCCTTAGACTTAAACTGACAGCTGGGAGTCCTCCATAGAGATAATAATACCGTACAGCATGAATTCAGATTGAAACCATGAACTGAATGAATTTGTTTTAGTTAAATTAACCCCAGGCATCGTTAGAATATCTTATACTGTAACTGTAAAATTAGTACTAGAGTCCTTTAAGCTTTTGGTCATCTGGTAATTCATTTTAGATTTATATGTTGGATAAAGGAGCATTTTTTTCTTTTTTTTGTCATTATCAGTTAACAGATAAAGAGGTTATCATACCAAAGTATGAGTCATTGGTTTAAAAAAACGCTATTGTGAGAACCCCAGGCTGCTCAGCGACACTTCACACGCCTTCCCGCAACTGTCCCTGGTGTGCCATATTGTCAAATTATAGACAGCCCACTCCCACTCCTGTTTTCTTTCTTTTTCTTCTAGATTCAGTTGTTTGTCACATGTAAAAGCAAATTTGACCCTGTTTTTTAAATTTTTTTTAAATTGTCTTCTTTCGACATCCTCATGTCGAAGCATTCCTTTCAGACAATGAAAAAACAAGCATGAAAGCATATGTAAAATTCTTTCTGGTTTATTTTGTGATTATAAGCAGTACCACATAATTTGACATGAAGGACAGCAGTGGGGAGAATTTGGCAGGTCCGGAGCTTTCACAAATTCCTGACTTTCCAAATGTGGTTAGCACTTGTAGGGAAAATGCTTCATAATTTTATATACCTGTATATAGCAGCAAACTGGTGTTTCGGTAAGTTTGTAACTTTTTGGATGTGTGTGTGTTTAAAAAGGAAGTCAAAAGGGCAGAATTCAAAGGAAAGAGAAAAATATTATTTAAAAATGTATATTGCATACAATAGACACACAATATACATTTTATTTACAAAGTTAAAGCATTCATGGTACGTTTTTTTAATGGCTCAGTGGCTGTTTTCATATTTAGTTCTGTATTAACGCAATTTCTCTTATAAAAATATTTCACAATGTTCCTTAATATAGTCAATTTTCAATGATTTTCATGCATTATTTTTTAAATAATATTTTATTTTGGTTTCTTGAAAACATTATAATCAAAAGTTTAATTACAAAAACAATACATTGCAAAGCTTGTCAGAGTAATAGTAAGATTGGCTATTTTGGTGAATAAGAGATGATTAAAGCAGCAGTTACACTAGCAAAATATTGAATGACAGCATGTGATATTTCTCAAAGTTTCCGGTTTCCTTCAGTGGGAGTGATGGTGTGTGGTCTTCATATTTGTTTACTTTCCTTTTAGTAAAGCTTTATTTAAATGCGTAGAATATTTAAACTAGGACATACTTGTCGTCATCATGCATGAGTGTTCCTCAATAGTTCTGTTTTTTTGCATTTAAGTTAATTTAGGGCTCAGTGTGATTCATCCAAAGCTGCTTTGTGTGTTAATTAGCTTTTATTCATGATAAAATTATCTATTTGATTCAAAGCCTTGATTAAACGCATTATACTTGAAGCAGTATGATCTTTTGTTTCTTGTGTGACATTATCTGGTGGATTTTTTAAAAGTCGCTGCACATCGTTTTGTGCTCAACATAAAAATGACATTTTTTTAGATGCTTTCCTGCATCACGGCCTTACTATTTCTCTCTCTCCCTCTATTTTTTTAAAAAGAAAAGACTCAATCCCACACAGTGAGTTCGAGTCTGTTTGGTGCCCCACCCTGGAGTCCTGCACACCTCCCAGGGCCGGTCCATCATGGTCTGTCTAATGCAGGCAAAGACATCAATAATGAGAGCTGAAGCAGAAACCACAGCGGAGAACACAAAAGAGAGAGGGAGGGCGCACACAGGCCACAATTGGCTCTGCTGCAGGTTAGCTTCTTTGATATTGCCTTGATTTCAGTTTGATGGGTGCACATGGGGCGACATGGGTTTATACGTATGTGTTTACATAATATGTATGGTGTTTACGCACAGCCCACCGACTCTTTTTTTCTTTACTCTGAAGGGGGATTTTCCTGTGGCAAGCTGCTTCGGAAAAAGCAATTAAGAATTCCCAAACAGTACACCACAATGGGAGATATCATTTGTGCAATGTGTGTTCCATGTCCCTCACAGTTTTTGTCTGGAATGGGTTGACTATTTTTAATCTGCACATAACCGAATCCACCTACAGACAAACCACAAATTGAATGAAGGGGAGGGGGATGAGTGGGCACTGTAATTGCCTATTGTGGAGCTCAAACTCCTCTGTTCTGCCATAAACAGCTTTTGGTAGTTCACAACTTGATACCCAGTGCTCTTGAAATGAGGGCATATCCTTGTCGTCTGTGGGAACCCATTGCCAGGCAGTGGTTGGAATCAGTCAGGAATGCTTTGGGATGGTAACTGGATTCAGTTGTAATGCCCAGCTCTCCACAGCGGAACACTAGGGTGGGAAAAAGGCCGGGAGCATTTCCTGAGTGGAGGGGGGTCCCAGCGAAGCATCACGCGCATGGGCATCATGTGACAGAGACCCTGCCAGGTTTAGGCTGTGATCCCAAGTGAAGAGAGGAGTAGAGATGAGTACACCCGTTAGGAGAGGTGTGGTTGGTGCGGTAGGCAGTGCCAGGGAAATAAATGAGAGGACAGGGAGAGGCTGGAATGAAGAAAGAAGCTTAAATATTGTAAGTGCAATGTAGTGTAACCCCTGAAGGACTAGTCAAGAGCTCAATAAGAGAAGGGGGTAAATTGGTGGCATCTGTCTGAATTATTTATTTATTTATTGTGAAAAATGTGAATTAATTTGTTAAATAGCCTTTTTAAATTGTTAGAAATTATTTAGAGATTCATTTTTTGTGTTGAATTTTTGTATTTGTTTAGGTTCGCCTTCATTCATGTTTTGAGTTTAGCTGCTCACAAAATATGCAAAACAACAGTAATGTTTCATACAGCCAAATCAAATAAAGAAGCTCCTCCCTTATTCAGATGGGGTCACCACAGTGGGTAGCTCCACGTGTTTGATTTGGCAGGTTTTATACAACGGAGGCTTTCCTGATGCAATTCCTAAGGGATTTGTGTCTCTTCCCAGGTCAAGCAGGGATCTTTTTCTTGTTGGGCAAATGTGTAGATCACTGTGCTATGGAGAAGTTTGTAATTTTTTAAAACTGTGTACACAGCAGGGAGGTTTTAACAGCCTCATTGGCTCACCACCAGAAGTTTTGCATTTAATGAGAGGAAGCGTGCTTGAAAAGAAAGTGTCTATGATTTCAAAATGACCAGGTTATTAACAAACAAGTGTCCTCAGCACACTGCAAATCACTGCCCAAGTCTCCAAGGGGCAATGGCATCAGATTCGGTAAATTTTGGTACATCTGTTCACAATAAAAGGCCATGATCGCCTCTGAGTTTTTTAACTGTAAAAAATGAATGCAGTCCAACTATTTATTTATCTTTTGAAATTTAACCTCAGTGGAGACCACTATAAAGTGTGTGTCTGTGTGTGAAGGCAGATGCCTGTGTGTTTTGATTTGACTAAGTTATTGCTCTGAGATGAAGGGGGTGTGACCTATGTGGCAATCTGTGCAAATTGTGTGACAGAAAAACACAACAGAACAAATATTGTTGCACAAGAAAAAAAAAGAAAGAAAGAAAAGGAAAAAAATAGCAGTTTGTTTGTTCATTTCCCTTCCTGAATTTGATAATGCTTTCATCTCCAAACTCAACTGCAACAAACCACATTTTAAAGC
Source organism: Rhamphochromis sp. 'chilingali' (assembly GCF_963969265.1). Classification (NCBI taxonomy): domain Eukaryota; kingdom Metazoa; phylum Chordata; class Actinopteri; order Cichliformes; family Cichlidae; genus Rhamphochromis; species Rhamphochromis sp. 'chilingali'. Next base: position 25,302,320 of record NC_137933.1, read on the forward strand.
CACTATAACGAAGCCAACAGATGTTATTTTAACAGTGTTTGTTTAAGCTCAACGCACCACTTACATGTTCGTTTGGACTTGAGAAAAATAAGAGTGTGAATCCATCCATCCGTCTGGCTCTGTGTCTGCTTTTCTGTGCAGTCAGTGGCTGCATCATTGTTGTTTTTACATGCTTCTTGCAGCTGCCTATGCCACTGATACATGTATTCATGTATCAGTGTATACGAGAGTCTCGCTGACTAAATATTGGTGTGTATATGTGTCCAGCCTGGTGCTGGCAACCAGACATTGCTCTCTTTGGCTTGTGTAAATGTTGTGGTGATCTTGGGAAGAATCTTACCTTATGGTTGTCAAAGGGCTTTTTATTTCCACCTGCTACCGGCCTCTTTCCGCTGGTCTGCTCTATAACAATGGTACTGCGAAAGCTGCGGAGTTTAAAGTGATTTATGTTAGACTGTATTTGGCCCTTCTTCAGATTGGGGCCTGAAAGGAAGTGGCTATCCCTCCCTTCCACCTTAAATACCCTGCAGGCTTCAAGAGCTGATCAGGACTTTCTTAGGCATCTCATTTTAACAAAGTGCCAATGTGCTCAAAAGACTAGCTGGCAGGTGCAGATAAACAATGTTTTCAAGACTTATAAGTCAATTTACCAGCACATAAAACACAATGTAGTTCATTTCTGCAATACACTCAAACCCAGATTTAGCCCCTCCATCCTTTCTCTAGCCATCACTCTTTTTTCTGGTCCTGTCATGGGGGAACGAGATACAGCCTCATCCCCACTGCATTCTTTCCATTTTGCTGAAGAGGAGCATGGCAGAGAAGGCAATCTATCACCCAAACTGTCCGTCCATCTCTCTCCCTAACTGTGTTTCTCTTTCTCCTTCCTCTAGGCTAGAGTGGGCAGGCATGCGGCTTTGGCCACAGGAAGCTGTGAATTCTTTGGAGAATGGAAGATGTCTGATGGAGAGACATACTGGCCCTCCACCCACCCACTCACCACCTCAAAATGACCCCTGACCCTTTTCATGTGTTTATATCAGACCGTGGAAGTGAGAAATAGTGATGAGTCACTCTGGCTGTGTGTTTACACTCTGGAGTCACGCAAGGAAGGAAATCAGCCACGGTCTGCTAAAAGTGGCGAGGTGAGAGAGAATAGCTGCAGTCCCGAGTGCTGCAGTGATTTACCTCAGAGCCAGAATTTGCTTCGTGTCATCTCTGCTGTGAAAACTTTCAACCTGCAGAAAAGCACAGTAGACCTTTGTGGAAGAAAAGGGCCAAAACAAGTAGTAGTCACTGGGGATAGGTGTGCGTATGAGAGAGAGATACGGCATATTTCAGGAAACATAACAGTTAGAATAAGTAAGATAATTATTTCAGCAGAATGCATCTCATTGAGATGTTACAGAGTTCTTAATATGTTGGACTTTTGTGTTTTGTTAGAGATGACCACGTTTAATTTAATTGCACTTTAATCATTCTCACACCTCACTGTGTTTAAACGAAAACCTACACTCGCACACATTCACTTTGTTTTTAAGAAGAGCTGTTTTTAAAACTCATCACTGCACATTTAACTGTGTTATTCATCTTTCACAAATATTTTTTTAGGAGTATTAAATAACTAACTAAAACTGCTATTACACTTTCACCTGGCATTGTTTTGAACCAGGAGTTTATGCGATTGAGTTTTTGCAGTCGAGGATTTTCAAAAGAAAAAACAAAGCAGCAAACATTTGAAAACCCTTAATTACTTTGCAGCATATTTTAACATTTTACTTGAATATTTCAAATGATCTCACCCTCCTAATTGTCTCCAGGTTGGACAATATCCCAAAAAATTATAAGATTATTAAAATACTTGATGTATAAATGTGATTTCTTTTATTTTTAAAAGCAAAGCAGATTACATGAAAGCAAAAAAGAGTCCATTCTAATGACTACAGCGATATACGGGTGTGAAAATATTTCATAAAAGTACAAAGTTAGCCGGGTTTCTGGGTGACATATTTTTACTGATATGCATAAAACAATTGAAATCTGAAATGTAAATTTCTGGTGGAAGACAAACATAACACTGTTCGCTGGTCTTACTTCATCATTGCCATCAAAACCAGTTGTGTTGTGCTCAGGAAGCCTTTATGTTCAGTGTACTGTAAGGTGTGTTTACTGTGGCTTCCACCAGTGTTTCAACCACAGTGTCATTGTTGTCCTCCACTGTGCGTGACTTTAGCTTTTAAATTGCACAACTGTTGTTTGCGAGACAGAGCTGTAGTTACTGCCGCTGTGCTCTGTAAATAAAAAGTGACACTTTATTTCTTCCTGTCATTGCACTGGTGCAAGTACCTTCATTGCTGACTGCACCGCGTATCCTTTTACACACCCCCGTACACACCGCCACAATGAGAGAGTCAGCAGCTCTTATTTTGGCCGATCTCTCCTGAATTGTAAGTCCTGTCAGGGGTTTTGATTGATAGTTGCATTTATCACCATATTATTAAGTAATCAGGCTCACCACAGCTGGGCCTGAAGCTCCTTAATTCTAGCTAAAGTACACAACTTCATGCTAATTAAAGGTTTGGTAAACCTGTTTATTTTCGTGAATTTTTAGAATATAGTTGTGTGTGTTATTATGTGTTTTAAGTGTGCTGATTATTGCATTTGTATGCTCTCAGGAACATTTAGAGCCAAGCTTTACTGCTTCATGTTCATAAGAAAAACTGTGAATAATCACATGTGGAGAGAAATAATTCATGCTTCATATGCTGCATGTAGAACGTAGAATATTCTGCATTAGTAAAAAAAATATCTACAAAATGACTACGAGGGAATGAGACTAAATTCTGTAAATAACACAAGAGGGTGAAGCAGTCTGTGTTCTGTGGATCAGGAGAGGTTTGGTCTCGTTTTCTTAATAGAGCCTGCAGTGAGCTGCATTTGTGTATTCCTGAGGTAAACACAGTCATGGCAAAGTGGACGCGCTGCTGAGTGTGTCCTGACTGGAGACAGAGAGCACTGTGGCACTGTACTTTCTGAGACGCTGGCAGCTCTCTCGAGGTAGGGTTAATTTGATGAATGGCCATTTGCTAATGGGCCATGTATTAGGGTGAAAAAGCTCCTTTAAAAGCCATAGTTTGAGTCGTTTCTATGGGCAATTTGATTTAGGAATCAATCAAGTGGCAGATGTTCCATGTTGCATCAGTCAACTTTGTCCTATACGCTTGCTTTTTACTTGATATGAATTGCTTGAATGACTGTGTGCAGTAATCAAAGCAGAACATAATTTCATATAAGTTAAAACATCAGTGAGGCCATACCTTGATTTTAAAAAGCAATTCGTTTTAGCTATTGTATATGTAAACTGAATAATGTTAAAAATGAAATATATAATCTTATTTTTTCTTTACCACCTCCTTAAGACTTTAGTACTTGCAGCGTTAAGTTGTCCACAGGGAAGAAACGCAAGCTGGAGTTCCAATAAAGTTAATTTATGTTTTCTGTATATTCTGAATTTTTTTTGTGCAGTAAGCTAAATACCTAAAGTGGAAAGACTGGCAAATATATATACATAAAGATTTCGTTGTACTTATCTGCAATAACAGTAAAAAGCTTTGTTCTTTTTTGTCTCTTTAATGCAGATTGTGTGTGTGTGTGTGTGTGTGTGTGTGTGTGTGTGTGTGTGTGTGTGTGTGTGTGTGTGTGTGTGTGTGTGTGTGTGTGTGTGTGTGTGTGTGTCGCAAAACTGTAATAATAGTGACACTAATAATTATATATAAAAATATTAAACCTATGGCTGCTGGTGTTTGTGTAATAATTGATCCCGTATTTGTTACTATGCTTCTGTTTTTATATGTTTTATGAAAAAAAACTGAACGGCTATTTTGCAAAAATTGACAAAGTTTCCATGTTTTCACCAATAAATGTCCAATTTCTGCACAAACTTGAAATGCTGGTTGTGCATTTTTGATATTTACCCTCCTTTCTCTACTTACAAAATCCACACATGAACAGACGACTAAATAAGACCTACTAATGGTGAACTGCAAGGCAAAACTTCAGTCAATAGCTTCTTTTTTTTCTACATACGGTAATCTTTTGCGTATGAAACCACTTAATCAGAGTTAAATTTAGCATTAGAGCCAAATTCAAGTGAACAACCACTTAAAGACCTTATGATGACTTCTCTGGTTTTCTGTGGTAGGGTGTAGCACACATATGATAAACATTGCCAGATACAAATTCAGAAATATTGAAGCTGCTGGTGGTCCTCATTTTTATTTATGTTAACTTTTTTTCCCAAAGAATTGTAGGTAGGTCAGTGTTTGTACTGTCCAGTTTTCCAGCTAAGTAGACCTTGCAACTGAATGACACTTGATCAATAAATAATAGCACTGCTTATCCGTGATATACAACAGGCTCGAGCGCTTGTGTTGTCTGTGACCTTGGACCTAAGTTTGGCTAAAAGCAGATTCACGCTGGCTTATCAGTGTTTCTGCAGAGGTCGTGTGAATCAGAAGAGCTCAGACATTCTTAAAATATATATTTTGAATACTGAAAAAAGTAGAAATGATCAGATGGATTGTAGTTGTACCGCTGAAATTAAAGCCGTTCAGCAGGAATCTTGAACATGTCTTTTTCATTGGTGAATATGTGTCAGTAATGAAGTGCAGAACTAGTTATATAGCATTATCTAGTTTAAAGCAACAAATACTCTGCAGTGTTTATCTAAAAATCACACTGTAGTGGATTGTACTTACAATCACTTCTGTCCTTAATATTAAGCAGAGAGTGACAGACACTCAAGATGTTAATTTTCCAGGAGGCCATGTGCCATTTCTCCATGTCCAAAACGCTTTATCTCAGGTGTTGGTAAGGACAGACTGAGAGACAGACAGCCACATGGTTCTACTTTTGCCTGCTAATTCCAGGGAATCAATCCTAAATGACACCTATGGGATACACAGAGTGGATTTCTCTCTGATGCAGATTGGTGGTGGTTTGCAGATGAAAGACAGTAAAATAAATAAAGTTGTGGCAAGCAGGCAGAACTCTTCTGTCCACACAGTACAACCATAATGGGATACATGCTGACATGCGGGAAGAAGTGGAGGCCTGCTCCTGTTTTCACCGCTGTTGCCATGGAAATGCTGATGGACTGCTGCTGCTCGTCCTAAATATCTCTGTTAACATTTGTTTTGAAAAACATTCTGTTTTTCGCTTTCAAAGGGTCGGAGAAAGTTACCAAACAAGTAGAATAATAGTGATTAGCAGAAGGCAGCTCTGTTTGCCGTTAACCTCTCAGCTTGCTGGTACTCTTTTAATCCTAAAACACGTCATTAAATCAAACTCAGCAGTATCAAATGGCTTTTTAACCTCCCCTAATTAATCTTTTCATCAGCTGCTGTGCCTGCGGTTGGCCTGAAGTAAGAATGGTAATGGTAAGGCAATCCTTGCTTGACTCATCCAGGCTGGGATCATACATGATACTCCTACAAGTTACTCCAACCTGCTTTTCCCCCCTGGTGCCAATGCAAATTCATTGTGTTGCACAATACAGGACATTTCACTCTTGTTGGGGTTTTTTTGCATCTCTATTTGAGCATGGCTTAAATTCAATTCCTACTGCTTATTTTGCTTATGTTGAACTGTATTTGTACTTATTGTACTTGGTCTGCTGAAGGGGAAAGTGTGTGCTCAATGCAATGGCTGTATATATAGGACTGTTTTGTGAACCATTTTGAAACCAGTCACCGTTCCATATGCAAATAGCATATATTATATCATGTAAAAATCTGCAGCCTCCAGTATGCATATGTTGAGAATGGACTTTTCAGAGACGTCAGACCTCTTCAACATCTACTTATTTATGCTATGATGACAAAGAACTAGAAGAGGCAACATTTAAAAACATCTGTCTAGGTAATTGCAAATTCTTGTGAGGAAAAAAAGCCATTTTAATTCAAGCCAAGCCAACTTGGGGGATTTTTATAGAACTTCATATGTGTCCATGGGGAATCTTTAAAACTGAAATGGACTCATTAAAAAGGTAGAAGCAGTTACACAAATGTCCCTCTTATTGGCTCAATAATTAGCAGCAAATAGCCTGCAGATAACAGAGGGGCATTATCAAGTTTTTGTCACTGGTGCCACTGAAGTGATTTATTCAGATTCTGGTCAACTCCCGTCTGATGCACTTTAACAAATCACAGCCTGGGGACTAGCAACCCCCCACCCCACTCACCTCTGTCTCCCTCTGACCCCCACACACTCACAGTGACAAGGTCTAACACTGCTATCACCCAAAGTCAAGCCATCCTACACTTCAGGCAAAAAAAAAGAAAAAAAAAGAAAACAGTAATGAGACTGTTATCTTTGGAAAAGTGATGTAAAAGCTGTGTCACAATGCTAAAATTGTTACCTTCATTCCTCATGTAAACATATTATTAACTTTTGCAAGAAGCCAAAAAGTAGACTCATTTATTTACAAGAAACAACATTTTATTATGAAAAACTGCGAGCTTTTTTTTAAATGATTAAACTGTCTGTGACCACCAGCAGTACTGTGTGACCCAGGGGCTCAGGGTGATAAGACCTCCATAACTCTACTTTATCCCCCTGCTCATTATCAACCTCAATCCCAGATCTGCCCTGATCCCTGAGGCTACAGCAGGACAGGCTGCTCTCTACCTTCCTCTGCCTGAAGATAATGCAGGAGACGCACAGGCTGAGTTTAACTAACGTCAAGCACTTGACAGCTTCTTTCTGTGGGAGGTATTTTCCAACAATAAAGTGTAAAGGTTGATGCGTTTCAGGTTATGGACCTATTGTCAAACAGGTAATTTATCATGGAAAGTGATTTAAAACGATGCAGTTATATTATAATCTCAATGGCTTTTGATTTTTAGTTTGAACTCCACATTAATGTCTGCTGTAAAATGAGAATTCGCTTTGAAGCTTTGATTTCTTTGGCTTTTTTGGATTCCGCATCTAATTATTATCATGATCGATGCAATGAAAAATATCAAAATGTAGTGCTGCTGAGGCTTCGGTGTTGGAGGATCCTGCTCCTCTCAAATTTGGCTTTTTACAAGGGGACTTATTGCACTTTGTATTGGAGACCAATAAATGTCAATAAATTAACACAGTATGATTTTTTTTCCATCTCATGCTGTTATTCCTGGACTCTTTGTCTGCCACATGGCACACCGCACGTACTTTTCATCACTTTCTTTAATCGGCAAAACAGCGGACTGTTTAAATGTATTTAACTTTCTTGTCCCTCGAAGAGGGTTTTTATGAATTGAACCACTGTCTTATCCACGAAACATGATTGATGTCTTTCACATTAACCTGCTAATATTGTGGTTTCAAAAATGTAATTTCTTGCTAAAGTTTCTTCTAATGGCGACACGTCAACATTTGCGTGTTTTCTTTACCCAGTCTCTGAGTCGCATTCAAATAACGTTGTATTCTGTGCTGGGTTTTTCATTTGATTTTTAGCAAGTATTCTCGGCACATATAACTGTGTGCTCTCCAAGAGCTGCGTGTGCGTCTGTTTTGGTGCGTCCGAGGATTTCCTTCAGCCTTTCGGCTGCTTTGTTTATGCATCCAAGTTTATATATGTGAGGGAGAGTTCATTTCAGCATGTCTGTGTGTGCATGCTTATGTTTCTGTGTGTATGTTTTATATTTGGTGTGAGAGGCACGGTGATGGACATGACTAAAGTTAATGGAGTTGCGTTCTTACAACAGTCACTTGCATACTCTCTGCCTGATGACCAGTCAAATATTTAGTAATATGATGACAAGGATATTCTGATCATGTCAGAGCTAGACAAACAGCTATAAATATATTGTGAAAATTCGATATTTGTAATGCTGTGCCTTGCATTTTTATCAGATATGCTCGTTACAAAAATAACCCAAGGGCAAGAGAGGAATGAGATGTCAAGAATAAGTGATTCATACGTTTCATAATTTTGCAGAGACAAACTGGAGCTGTAACATTCGTTAAATTGAAATTTCACCCGGAGACACAAAGTTTTGTGGTAAAAAAACAACCACCGCATAATTATCATTAAACCAAAGATGTATTTATGAAATGTTGAAATGTATGAATGTAATGAAATGTACCATGGAAATCGTAAAACTAAAGGGCCTTACACACATCATACTTCAAAGAGATGTTGCAAACTGCTGCAGTATTAAATATTTATTTTTTGACATACGTTAAATGCAGATTTGTTGCATTTGTGTTAAGACCTTATGAACAATTGCTTTGACTAAATGAAAACCTTTGCTTTTGACCATATATAAATATATTTTGTTTCAAATTGTGGAAGTAGAATGAACAGATTCAGAGTTGTTTAAAGGAAAGCTGCTCAGCAGTTATGCTGCAGTTGTATTTTTGAAGCGACATTGTCCGTCTATTCTGTTAGAGAGAAATGTGAAAGTGAAGGAGCGTTACTAGAAAGGGCTTGGCAGACACGGCAGAGCAAAGTAAAACCCTGGACAATATTCCTGCTTCATGCCTGAAAATCAATAACCCAGACTCCGTTGGTGAATGCACGCGAGAAAGACCCCACACAGCGGCAAACTTCTCCCTTTCCGCTCCCCCCCCCCTCACTTCTCAATCTTCCCCCTCTGCACGATTCGGTCTGTCCTTATCCACTCTTTTTTTTTTTTTTTTTTTTTTTTTGCTTCGCAGTTGATGTCTCTCTCTTCTCATTTATTGCACTCTTCAACAAGCTGGGTTGCAGAACACCAGTGAAAGGATCCTCGGAAATAGCTGTAAAATGATTCATCAGCTGGCTGACCTTTACCACATGCATGAATTTTTGTGAGTGCACGTGCATATGTAAGAGAGCAGAGCCAGGAGCTGGGAGAGGGCGGAGACCTGCAAATTTCTTGTTTTTAATTTCTGAATTGGCTCTTAACCAGGGGTCAAAGGTTGGCTTAGCACAACAACTGTGACAAGATAAGCACCTGTTTTCTCTGCTGCTAGAGGCCAGAGTTATCCTATTACCCGCAATATGTAAACCTCTCAAAAGACCTGTACACACATGCGTAAATACTGACGTAAATATGGGAAAACACCAGTTCTTCTCTCTCAGGGGAAAACACTAACACTGTCAACACCTTCCACCCCCGTAACTTCAGAGAAATCCAGTATTACCTGAATACAAACGCCTCATCAAGACCTTTGTTTTGAGTTGTTTGATGCTTTGTTTACCTCGTTAGTAGAAAATCTGTAATTGAACATTTCAGGATGCTCATTACACTTCACAAGTTAAGAGAAGATGCTTTGTATAAAAGGTACTGGCACGGATACCTCTGTGGGCACGCAGTTTTTTGGCCTGGCATGGCTTTATTTTTAGACACTAAATAGGCACAGCTAAACCACCTTTCTCCGCCACATTTTAGCACCCGTAATTTAGCCCACCCCTTGTTTATCCTCGTTGGGGCTGGCATAATCTTTCTGTTTTTCTGCTGGTGAATGATGAGGGGTCACCACGGCTGGACACGCTCACGGAGGTTGAAAGAAAAGGAGATAGCCTCTTGTTTTTTTAACAGTATATGTTCTTCATTCCCTCCATGTGAATCCATCACAGCGAGGCAGGAATAGCTTCATTAAGTTAACGATGGAGCTAATCAGACAGTACCAGCTGCTGCATGAGAGCGTACCATTAGGTATGAGCAATACAGCTGTATTGTACATAGCTGGAATCAATTCTGGCTCTACTTTTTTTTTTTTTACTGTGTCTTTAAGACTAGTGGCAGAGATGGTGATATTCCACATAGTAGAGTTAATGATGCTGAATCTGCCAATTTTCTGGAGTTCTGTGAATTCTCATTAGACCAGAATTGGCTCATGATGGCATGTCATATTTGTGCACTTGTCAAGTAATGCTGGCCAAAATCCCCCAAAGCCCAGAGACAGAGCACTGTTTAGGTGTCAGCAGAGACAGGTGGTGAACAGAGCACGAGAGGACTCTTTTCTCTTTCTCACCTTTTAGCATAGTTAGATTGCTGTTTTGACATTTTTAAATCCAGTAGATCTTATCTGTGATATAAACACTTTCTTTTATTGCTCTGCTAGTACTCCACAAAGTGAATAAAGAAGCTTTTATGCTATGTGTTTGCTTTCCTTTTCATTTCTTATTATATGTCACGTTCTCTTAGAGTTAGGCACTTATTTTCTGCTGCAGAGAGTGTGCGCAAGTTGCTACTGAGCCAGTGGTCACTGTGTGTGGTAGCCAGCCAAAGAGCAACTATGTGTATCTGACAGGCAGCGATGCTAATCCATACTTGAGTAAAGGCTCATGTTACACTATGGGTTTTTCTAGGCTGCACTTATCTTTGTGGTGTTTGTGTGCGTGTAAATGTCTCCCCTTGCCGTTCACTGTTAATTAGATATGGTGATGTGAGTATGTTGCAGGCTTGCATGATCAAACGCAGTGGGCTGAATGTGAAACCGTACAGGGACGAGGGGAAGCAGTCACGAAAGCTGTCTTGGCAGTCATGTGTGCGAGTGCCTTTGCTGTGAGCTTGGAGGGAATGCTGTCTGAATGCTCTGGCCTTTCACTAAGCCTGGGCTTTCTGCTGTATTAATTACCCTCCGCAAAGTCTGATTTCTTGGCCCTGCGCTCTGAGACCGAGGCCTTGACACTCGACTCTTCGCTTTGTACTGCCCATAAGGATTGAGTCAGCATGGTTTTCCTCAATGTGTGGTTTCAGATGTGTGTGAATACACGAGGAGGAAACTAGTACGATTTGACGTGCGTATGGTTGAGGGAGAGTTGAGCGGAGGGGGAGGTTGGGAGGGAAGGAGAGAGCGGTTGGGCTGCCTGCATCTGTGTGTGTGTGTAACAGCTAAAACTGGCAGACCTGATAAGAGGGGTCGGTCCAAATGAATGGGGGTCAATGCTGGATTGGTGTAGGGACTCAGTCTGGTTAAGAGAGGCAGGGGTCCCATAGGTCACAGAGTCACACAGACAGGGTGTGTAGCCTTGCATTGTTCTGCAGCAGAATAGTGTGGTGTGTGTGTAAGAATGACAGTGTGTCATGATGAAAATACTTTCTCACAATTGTCTGTAAGAAAGTGTGCGCTCATGAATTTTATGGTCAAAGTATTAGCAACCTGACAACGCATATAAACTCTGTGCATGCTACTTTGCAGTATACGTGTAAAACTGAATGGACCGACTGTGAGGTTGCAGGTCAGAGTGATGAACTGTCGAAAAGGCCTCACGCTGCTTTTACTGCCTCTTCTGTGTAGCTCACAAGGCTGCAGGGACCAGGGAAAGGACACTTAGCCGAGAGTGAAATCATCGTATTTTCCTTTTTACACTATCATTAGGAAATGCGGCTGGATTTTCACAAGGTGTGTGAACCCTGACTGTATTAGTTTGACCTTCTGGTTTAGTGAGAAAATGTCAGGACAGAAAACAAAAAAACACTGAAGTATGCTGGGAAGTTGTTTGTCTTTTGTGCGCATGGGGCAAGTGTGGAAATATTGTGAAACCAGATGTTACTTCTATAATTCTGCGAGTCTCTGCTTTTCTGCAGCGATGCTCTTTGTGTGTGTCATGTTAGCTCAAGACTGGCAGTACCACTTTAATGACCTAAAGCTTAAAGTCTTGAACCGGGACAATTTTGCCATTATAGCCCTGTCTCTCTCACACAGAGCTTTTGCTTGAGTGCTCTTGTTACTGGGGGGAATCTGTCAGTGTGACGCAGTGCTGGTTTGTCTTGGCGGCCACTATACTGCTATGGGATACAGATGTTAACGGTCTCTGTGTGTGTTTCTCAATTAAAGCATTAATCCAAATCAACCCAAATGATCGCACACAGCGCAACGACAACCAGGGAGGCCCCTTGTACTTTCTTTCTCCTTTTCTCGCCTGCTTTACATTTCTATCTTCCCTTTCTTTCTTCTTAAATGTCCATCTTTTCTCGCCCCGTGGCCTCTTTAATTGTCTCCATCACCTCTTTAGTTCATCAGCGTAATCCACCTCTCTCCTTCCTGCTCCCGCTCCCTCCTGTGATTACTCACCCTGCATTCCTTCAGCATGCATCAAAGCAGCCATTTCTAAATGTGGAAAAAGTGAATGTGGAGAAGAGGAAGACAATAGCGCAATGAGGCTCTGCTCTGACGACCATTTCATTTTTCCACTATTTTCTAAGATTTGAAGGTGTTTATGTTCCTCTCTCTGCATCTGCTATAGTATACCGTATATTATGCTGCTATACAGGGCATGTAATTTGACGCAATGACAGATTTCGAGCTTCTGAAGGCAAGCCTTTAATTCGGAGGGATAACACGACTTTTTAGGGCATTGCAAACCCCCATGGTTAACGTCTGGGTGCAAATGCATACAAACACCAGCAACCCACCCACTCACTCATAAGGCGCTCTCAAACAGCAGGTCACAAACATCCTGCTGTAGCTACCAGTAACTCATCATGTGTACAAACAAATGTCTTGCGGAGGCAGGATGCACTTTGGAGAATGACACCCACCTGCACAGGTCAAGCAGTGTGCAAGTCTATGAACTCAAATATATGTTCACATTTGGCCAGTGCTCACTGAAGACCCCCTTCGCCTTCACCCAAAGAGGGCACACACTTAAACATCGTGGTGCTTCTCCACATGTACATAAGTTAAACTCCCACTTCAAATGTTCCTGAATGTATTCACAGAGCCAAGCAGGCTTAACAATGGGCAGATATAGAGCAATCTTGAGTAAACAGTCAAAATATGGCTTCAGGCAGGGAGGGGATGAGCTCCATCTGGAGAAGTTGGTGCCAGATACACATAAGTGATCACGGGCCTGCGTGTGTCTGTGCATGTGTGAGCACGCTCATGTACAATGGCAATTCTAAAGATGAAGATGTCAATGTCCTGGTGTATGTGCGTGCACTGCGGAGTGTCTGAATGTGTGTGTTCCCCTGTCCTCCCAACCCAAACACAGTTAACAGTAGCATGCTGTCATAACACCCTGCCATTCAGCAATGGAGGCTGCTGTTCATACTAAACAGGCAGAAAGCTGGAGGAGGGAGAGAAATCCTGGAGAAACAGGGAGAGGCTGATGCAGCGACAAGTGTGGAAGTGAGTGAACGGGAAGAAGTAGAGATAAGGTAGGCGTGAGATATTGACCTTGAGTATATAAAAAGAAAAGAAGGATTACACTATTGTGAACAGGTTTCTAATAGTTCAGAAGGTTTCATGGTAGAGGGTTGGAAAACCTGCAGTAAGCTTCCCGAGGTCATCTGTGATTGCATGTGCCTACATGTTTTTTTGTTTGTTTGTTTAATTAAAAGGGGGTACATGTGCATCACAGTGCATATATTTATACCTGTCGCTTCATGTAATTAAGCAAATGGGAGCCTAAACTAAATAAATGACACCAAAGGACACATCCTGATATTTCACGTCAGATTTCATGCTCAGCTAAATTTATTCATGCCTGTTACATGTTTTCATCGCTTTCATTTTCATAATTAAAAAAGATAGCTACATATAAAAATCTAAAGAAACCATTTTTAAATGTAAAGCATGTTGAATTCACATGAAAACAAAAATATTCCAAAATAACTCAAAACTGGTCTCGTGGTGAATTTCAAAATGTCCTTTGAGGTCAACTTAACAATAACCAAAACTCTAAACAGTGAAAACGATGGAACACACACAGACTCGCACACAAGGGCCTTCAGTTTGGGGGGGGGGGGGGGGGGGGGGGGGGGGGGTGTTCCAGTGTAAACAACAATGACATGATTTTATTTTATTTTCCTCCTTCCCACCGCTCTGTAACCCAGCTTTCTCGCTTGCACTTTCTTTCCACGTCTTCTCACGATGAAGAGGAGCACACATTGCGGCTCATTATGCTCGTTTCACTGTGAAATGCCCTTGTAATGTTCTAAGAAGACAAACAGCTATAACAGTTTATGTCAATGTTAAACTGCTTCTTTTAAAAGAAAGAAAAACTGTTCACTATCTTTTATAACATCCCTGTCTAAATCTATATCAAATATCTGTGCTCAAACAAAGGAACTCTCCAAATAATTTCCATTAAGATTTTATATTTAAGTCAGAATTATAAAAAAAAATCACCTTTAAACAGCTGCAAAGCAGACCCATGCAAAGAGAGTACAGCTGGAAATCTTGTTTAAAAAATGTATTAATTAATAATTGTCTTATCTGGCTTTTAGTTCATTTTTCAAGATTTCTGAAGTTTGAGAAAATGACTCTTCCAAAAGAATGACAAATACTAAGGTTTCTCCCCACAGAGCCTTTAATTGTCTGCACACCCTTAAACCATATATTACATTTTAAAATGACAGAACTACTGGAGAACAAACATTTTACTCGATTAAAACACCAGCTATATCAGATGAAATTACAGAACAGCCTGTGAAACATTTAACATTTAATAATATTTCAAATTTTTTAAAGAAACTCTTATCAAAGACCTTTTGTATCACACATTCTTCATGTCCGTTAGCTACCACGTATTTCACATGGGCAGATATAAACCTTACATTTGCCCCTACTGACTGTGTGAGGTAGTTTTTTTTATCTGTCTTACCCCATCACCGCAGTGCTCTGCAGGATTATAGGGTTGAGAGCGCCACCTAATAACAGGGTGCACCACGAGTTGTGCTCATTTTGCGGACGGATAGCTGATACCTCAACTCATCCTGTCATTGTCATCTAAAATGCATGGCTCTAATTAGCTGTAAATATAGGTGATTTTTTTCTCCTCCAAATTATGCACTGGGCTCTCTCTTATGTAAATTGAGTTAGCGAATCAAAACATCTTCTCAAAGACACACAAATATGGAAAGACAGAAACTTAAATTATTAGAGTATAATATTGTTTAAAGTGCAACCTGCTCAGTAAACAAACTTATGGATCCCAGAAGTTTGATTTTTTTTTCTGTTTTTCTCTGGTCAGGCTGAACTTGGCAGCAGTATTGGTGGACATTTTTCTCTGTCAGGCCGCAGGAGTCAGTACAGCGGAGCCAGCTGCCGAGGCTCACAGCCTGGCCTCTAATTAAAACAGTGGAAAATGAGATAACTCCACAGATCCATCATGGCCGCTGTTGGCTGTCAGAGTGCTCAGGGGCTGCCACCCACCGTATGTTTACACCAGGGCCACTCGGCCTCTCTGCTCTCAGGGTGTTTTTAGAGTCCCGGCCTGATTTCTCTAATGGGCCGAGAGTTGGGTTTTTTTTTTGGAAGTCTCCTTCCACCCTTACTTTGCTTCGAACCTCTCTTCCACCCCTCCTTCAAGTGTTCCTGAAGGGGTTGACAGAGGCTTGGGGTGGCGAGGCACCTCCACCTCCCCTTTCCATCCCCTCCTTCCATATTTCCCACCCACTCTGCCTCGTTAGGCCTTCATTTATTAGGCCCTAATGGAAGCTGGGAGAGCTGTGATGTCATGCACTAGAGCACAGAGAGGGGAACCTTTCTCTGTTTTTTCTTTCCTCATCCTTTAGTCATGCTTCAGATTCTTCATTTATACCCAACACTTTTCCATTTCACCCTTGTCTGCTTACAGCATCCTTTCCTTCCCGTTTGTCTTGAACTCCTGCACTTTGCTTTGCTTAGCTCAGGGGTTCGCAGTCGATATAGACAGAAAAGTCCAAGGCCAGTCTGGCAGATCTGTTGCAAGGTCTCGCGCGGGTTATGAGGGAGTGCACAGAGGTCCACGGCACATCACGGTCAGCAATTCATTTATGGGTAGAGACTTGGAACGTGCCTGCGGTGCTTGACTATTTTGTGTTTAAAGACTTATTTTGACAGGTGCCATTTAAAAGAGAGTAAAACTGCCCCTGTGATTAGAGTAAGGCAAAAGCTGTCTTCGTTCTAGCTGAAGAATGGCAGAGTGTTAGCAGATATCCTTCAAACTCTCATGCCAGCCTCGCTAATGAGCCTAAGGCCTCTTCCATAGCTTTTGCCAAAACACTGCAGAGGAATCCAGCTACCAGCTCTGTTTCCTTTCAGCAAGCAGAGAACAGCAGCCTTTCACACTGGAAGGAATGTGAAGGTAGAGATGAAGGACTCGTCACAGCTGGAGCTTTGTTAGCACCCTGTTAGCAGCTCTGAAATCTCTGTTGTTGAAAAATAAGCCACGAATTAGCTTCTCTAATGCTGTCTTGAAAGATGAAATATTTTCCATTTGACTGAGATTTTAATGATTTAACAGGTAGTTTCATTTAAAAAAAAAAAAAAGCTCTATATGTTGTGACAAGTGTCTTCAAAATACATAAATTAAATCTCCATTACCGATTCATAATTTTTAAAATCTACGTACTGGGCTTTTTTTCGTGACCGAAAGGCTAAATTACATTAAAATATCAGAGTTTGTTATGAAAGAATAAACACAAATAACAGCTGGAAAGATGAGCAGGATATATTCATGTTTCTAAGCCTTTGTGTGTGTGTGGTGTCCAATAGGCCACCCAACGACAAAGCTCATTAGTTTCAGCAACACATTACTTCATGTTTCAGGTTAAATATCATTACAAAAAGCCCATTGATCATGCCGCTGTGAATTCAGCTAAGTTGATGACAAAGACCACAAATGTGATACTTGGTCCTGTAACTGGATCTGGATGTTTTTGTTCTCATTTCAGAGGCGTGCACACACAGTTTGGTCAGCAGCATGTGCCTCATTTAGAAATCAAGCAGAGATCATTACAGTACCACCCTCTCTCTCGCTCTCTCTCTCTCTCTCTCTCTCTCGCTCTCTCTCGCTCTCTCTCTCAGTAGTAGCTAACACATTTTCAGACGTCAACAGATGTCAAATTACTCTACAATTAGGCCAATGGGCCTCCTTGCACGATTGCATTGTGTGCTTTTGCTAGAAAGGGCTTGGTAAGTTGGGCTTTTGATTTCAATATGATGACAAGTCATCCATCACGCTGAACACTCTCTCTCCCTGCTCCCCTGCTCACATCTCTCTCTTCCAAACAGACTTTCTTCTTACTCTCTCTCTCTCTCTCCTCCTGACCTCACTCCATACTCACTTGCTCCTTCCCCCCCCCCCCCCCCCCCCCCCCCCCCCCCCCACAGACTCTCGGTCCCCTCCCTGCTGTCACTCTTAGTCAGGATGAAAAAAGGTCAGTGTAAGAGTCAGCTATGAGAAAGAACAGGAGAGTAAACAGAGGAGAGAGATCAAGAGCATTTTACACCCGGTATAAATATTTGCAGAAATGTGGCTGCAACACGTGGAACACACATGAAGAAAAATAAGGAGGGGAGAACATTGCTGCAGTTGGATTTCTGCACACATGCACATGCGACCCACATGTAGGCATGCACATATACACAAACCGACAAAGCATTTTTAAAGCCTTTCTCTATTGCTGGCGTTTGGCCTGGTAGGGCAGTGCAGTGAGCAGAAAGACCACCCTTTAACTGAATGGCTTGTGATGTAAGCCCGCATGTAACAATGTAGTGACCTTGAGCACAAAATCCAATCCCTCCAGAATCAGATGACCATTTGCTTCATAAGAAAAAAATGCTTTCCATGTTATTTCAGTTCCAGTTATTGTTATGTCAGAACAGAAGAGCGATTATCTTGTATTACTGTGGATGATGTGACCTGTGGACATGTCGTGAATTCCCTGTCTGACTCTTGTCATCTGACTGACCGCTAAGCCCGCATTGCACACAGCTGGTTTCAGTATCACTACCTCCCTTGTAATTACTGACAAGCCTGCAAGCACCCAGAGACACCACTGAAGGTCTTGGCTGTGATGGATGGACAGGTGAGGAGACCCTTGTCACCGAGAGCACGATAGCTCACAAGAAGCAACTAGGTGTTAACAGAGTGATAAGTTTATACTAACAGATCACAGATAACTTGGTAGATTGGCGAGACTGGCGCATGTTAGAGGTGCTGACAAACAGCAACAGCAACTTTTAAGAAATAGCACCGAGGGACTGATTAAAGAAGTTGACCGATAAAGATACTGTAAACACGCCTAACTTGGAATTCCCTTTTATTTAAGATACCAAAGAATGAATGAGTCAAATCATTACAGTTACCAAAATTAATGGTAACTGATCCTAAATTACTGGAGTAGTCCAAATACAAAACTCTTTGTAGCTACCCTTCAAGAGAAAACAGAACATCGCTGTTGCCTTAAAAGGAAGGAAACATCTAACAGATGCAGAAAGACATGATAGGAGATGGTGGCTCTGTTCTATTCCCTCTTCTCCAGTCACTGCAGTCGCCTTCATTCAGTCATACATTCAATCCTAACTCTATTTCCTTTTCTTTATCTGTCCAGCTTTCCTCCACTGGTGCTTCCAGAGAAAGCTCACACAGACCTCTTCATTAGGCGGCCTAAAACATGACTGAGGTAGACCGTTGGACTTTACTGACCTGCATACTAGAAAATATTTCCTGAATGTTAAAGAAACTCTGACATATATGGGAAGAGTGACATTATATGTGCCAGAATATGCATTTATGAGTCACATAGCTTCTGAAAAAAAATGTATTTAAGTTTGCACCTTCTAAAACTAGGACCTGTTTCCTAATTATAAAGTCACAAAGTTAAAGTTAGCCAAACAAATATTCTGTGTGTCTTTAAGGAGCTATATGAAACCGTTCCTCTTGTTCTTCATTAAACAAATCATGTTTTAAATGTTGCTGAAATGTGTGGCAGCTTGCAGTCTGTATAACATTGCAAATACACACGCTGTCAGATTAGGTTGCAGAGTCTTGCTAACCTTAGCATTGCTAGCAGTAGTAGCCTTGGGTTCTTCTATGGTAGCATTCACGTCCTGGTGCAGAATATGGTTGCACAGTTTATTATTGAACAGTCTAGGAGGCAGAGAAGGTCCCTCCTGGCCCATATCTATGGGACTGATTTCTGCTAATAACGCCCATTGTATGGACTGATAATATCCAAAGCGGGTGTCTTAGTGATCCTCCATCTGGATGGATGATAACATCTGAAGCGGGTGCATAAGTTCAGGTTCAGTAAGTTTATTCTACATACAATGAAAATGTTATTGATCACTGAATAAAATTCATAAATAAATGAATTGATGGGTGGAATATTTTTGTTTAAAAAATGTAACCAAAGTCAAGTCATTAGTTTTGAACAAATTTGGTTGTCTTTAATCTTCTTTAAGCTCACCTCTGTGAGGAAGACCTGAGAAATGGTTGCACATTTACTAAGCATGCAGATTCCTCTGGTCTCTTCTGTTTTGTCATTCTGCAACTAGTCCCATGTGATGGCTTCCCTTCCCTGGGTCAGGTTCGGCTGGAGGATTCTTCCTGTTGCAATAGTGTTTTTCCTTCCCACTGTTGCATAGTGCTTGGTCGTCTGATTGCTGGGGTTTCCTCGCTAATATTGTAGACTCTTCACCCTACAATATAAATTGCCATAAGGTGACTGTTGTTGTGAATTGGTGCTACATAAAAAATTGAATTGAATTGAAAATTCAGAAAAAAACATTTCAGTAACAGCACACTTTGCTGAGAAAGACAGAAGACAGGTAGACAAAAGACATTACACAATATCTACAACATACACTGAGCTTAAACATAATATGGTTTATTAAAATAAATAATAAATGACTATTAAAAAAGTAGTTTTGTCAAGTAAAATGATATCATTCTCTGATTTCATTTCTCTCTCAATGCAGCGCTTTTATATAACAAAATGGAAGGTGAACTTTGTTTTCGCAGGCATATGAATCAGCAAATGAAGTAATCAGCAACTTGACTATCACAGCAATTATGTACACTAAACAAACAGTTTTACATAATTAACAGCAGATTACACTCAGTGAACCTTTGAGCCACTACATCCCACCCCTTCATCGTTTATCTGTGCAGCGAGGGTTAAAAGGCCATCACCAGCCTCTGCCTCCTCCCAGTCCAGCCCCATGTAACCACCAGGCTGCTCATCTGAGGCTTCAAATGCCCTCTCCAGCACAGGGTAATTGAGGGGTGAACAGATAAGGAAACTAGCTCAGTTGATCTGCTGGTATGAGGAGGCGGTGGTGGGGGAGTGAAGGGGTGGTGTCCCCAGAGCATCAGGGTCATTTGGCTGCTCTCCCTGGATTGTCAGTGGAATGTCAGAGACAACCAGACACATTTTATAGACCTACTTCTAAAGAGAATTTGTTAGTCAGTCTCTTAATTCTTTTTGACTTTCTGACCCAAAGCTAATGCGTTCCCACAGAGGATGCAAAGTTTTGGGGGTTTTAAGGTCACAAATATAAACCTACAGTAGATATATAATGTTTACTTTTAGTAGTTTAATTCACTTTACAAAGTAGCTGAACTCTGTAGTTTTTACTCGAGTTTCTCCGAAATTTCAGCTGTAAACTGGGCGTGCTGTTTTTGTATTTACAACAGGGGGTACGTAGGGTTAACTCAAAATGAACTATAAAGCCCATGTTCATAGCAAGAAAGCGTCGAGTCACCAAATGTGGAAAACTTTTACTAATTAAAAACTAAATCTGCTAATTGAAATATATTTATACTGAACACAAGTATTTCCAGTCCAAGCTACATTTGGAGACTGATTTTAATTTGTATAGAAAATACAGTAGTGTACAAAAATCTTAAGCTAGCCCCTTTTAGCCCCGTTTTTTTATTTATTGGTTTTAAGCGGCCAGACTTTCTTGTAAGTCTTTAAAAAGGTATGAGCAGTAGCTCTTCATCAGCTTTTCTATATGTCTTTTTTTTTTTTTTAAAGGTTGTTAAGGCACTTAACACTGATCTACGAGTCATTCAACGATAAAAATGGCACATAACTCTAGGGATGAGCCAGTGATGTGTCTACACATAACAGAAAACTTAGCAAAGCAAAGAACCAATTTTGACTTACCTACCTACTGTTCTCCAAAGTCTCATCACATCAGTCTAAATGCAGGAAAAATAATACCTTTGGAATTTGTTCCATCCTGACACAGAATGGAACAAAAGGCAGCCAACGTCCAAAGAAGAGCTTTGAATGTCCTTCAAGAAGCCTGGACAACTATTCCTGAAGACTGCTTGAAGAAATTCAGAGAAAGTTTGCCTAAGAGACCTCAGGTTGTGTTGAAGAATAAAGGTGGTCCTGCCGAATGTTGACTTCCATACTCTTCGGAATAATACAAACTCTTGTTTTGCTTTGTATAATGTATTTGTAACAATGTAGTTTATTGTAATGTATTTAATAATGTATATTTATATGTTTATGCATACTTTAATAAATCACTGGCCTTGTTTTCTATTTTCCTAACGATACGTAAAGAATAAAGGAAATAAGTGTCTCAAGACTTTTGCACAAAGACTGGCACCTGTAAAAGCTGCTACACCTGTAGAGGTTTTGCTACCTTTGGACAAAGCCACACTAGGCTTTCCCTCCTTTTACCAACAGTTAGCTGTAAAGTTGCCTGTTTCTGCTCACTCACAGCAGATTCTGGGTTCTGAGGTGAAAGCACCATCATTTAACGTATCTCACGTTCATTCAGACATTTTTTCATAATAATCAATTATGATTATTACAATACTGTCTGTTATGTACTCTATACATGCAAAATCTGGTCCCGGTCATATAAAAAATATTTCTAAGATCTCTTCCTATCCCTCTGTCACTCACTCTGTGGTTTCTGCGCTGCTCTGTGTCTGCTACATGACTCTGAGCTCTGGCGCTTCTGTCACTTCCAGCTGCTCTCTCTATCAGCTGTCATCACGTCTGCAAGACCATCACTGCCAATTAATTCTCCGCATCCCTACACTACTTTTCAAGAGCAGCAGCTCCATGTTGTTGTGCGTACTATTCCTGGGAGCTACATCAGTGGTGTTCAAGGCTGTGACGTCGTCTCAGAGGCAGCTGTTTTTATTCTTATGTCCTCCTTGCACCCACTCTCAGGGCCTGGCAGAGTGCTGAGTAATAGCTTAATGCTGAGGAATTTTTAATGTTCTTCCTTCTTATAAATGATTTAACTACAGTTACTACCTCCTACTATCCTCTTCCAAAATAAATTCTCTCTTTGTCATGTATTTGGGCAAAAGCTCTTCTTTAGGTTCAAGCATGCCAGACTTCTAGAGATTCTGAGGAAAACAAAATAACTAACAGGCATCACATTTGAGGTGTGTTCAGGGCTTGGTTGTGCTGTGGTCAAAGAGTGAGATTAGGAGGAGGGGCAATGAACCCTGGGGTCCTGTGTTGGCCCAGTAATGGCCCAATTTTATCATCCTACGACTTCCTGTAGCCTCCTCTCCTGGGAAGGCCTGTTGGAGTTCTGCTGGAAGCTCCTGATAAAAAAGCCTGGCTAATGTTCACATGCTGCTGGGAACAAGAGGGCGAGAGAGGCAGAAAAAGAGACATAGAGAGAGAGAATGTAGAAACAGCAAGCGTGATTAATTTCGACTGTCACAAAAACAGAAATAACCTAACATACCTCTGCCGAGTCCTCTAATGATGTAATAAAATGTTGTGTGGGGTCACGACGACACAAACCATGAGAACACTCACTCACAGACATGTGTCACATGTTAGTAGTTGTAAGACAGTGGAAAGCAGACCAGAGTGTACGAGTGCATAGATGATGGGAGGGAAGATTGTTATTTTGGTGTTTTTGGCCCCAGATGAGAGTAAATCCAGTCAGAGGATAGGCATGCTTGACGCCAGGCATGAAAAACCATGGGAGCAGGGACCAGGAAGAAGAGAGAGATCCCAGGGCACCACGCTGACTTCCTGTGTTGTGAAACAAAGAAACTCAATAAGAGATTTAGACACGGGTAGGAAGTGCGGGAAAAGGCGAAGTAAGATATAATGAGATGAAGAACACTTCAGTTTTAATCAAGCTGAAAAAACTGAAAACTTGCAGTAAAGATCACAGTAAAGAGGAAGGAAGGGGAACGAGATGAACTGATAAGCGCTCAACAGGACTCACACAGCTTTGTGTGCTTGTGGACTCTATAAGTGACCTTACACTGACACAGTGTCATGCATTAATAAATCTTCAGGCAGATTTTCAGTTTGTGAAAGTCTGTGTGACATTTTCGCACATGTCCGAAGAATATCAGCATTTTTTAAAGATCAGCTGCAGTTATGCAATCTATTTCTCTGTTTATAGCTACACAGTACCTCAGAAATATCATTGACAAAAAACTCTGTGTAGTTGTTCATAAATAAGACCACAGTTACCTGTTTCCGTCCACTTGAAGCAGATCCTGCCATTAATAAATTAGATGAAATCAGTACACTCAGTCAGAGAACTTTCAGCACACATGCAAACTGTCATTGGAGTTGGCCAATTATTTTTTATGATATACTCTTCTCAATCAAAAGAGGCGTTTTACCAAAACCTGATAGAGTCAGGTAATGAAAATCTGACTGGTTATATGTTATTGGCCCATATTAACACAATACCACCATTGATCACAGTTTTTAGTTTTCTAGACAGGTAATTCCTGGAATTGTTGACACTCCCAGTCATCCTGAACTACCAGCCTGGTATTTACTTTAATGTGTTTGGTTTGGTTTCCCAAAAATTCTCTAAATATCAATACAGCGTTTGATAGATGCAGTAATATGAGTTTTGTATTCATGTGAAGCTGAGTTTATATTTGTTGGCATTGTACCTTGTCCTGTTGGACTTTTCAACTTTACGTTTTACTGTAAGTCCATTGATAGGACCGCTTGATTAACTGACTCATGCTGCGTTTGAAGAATAGTTTGTTTCCCGTGTAAGGGTTGGTGACCTATGAGTTACCGTTTCAGATATCCGTTGCACTGTCAGTGCTAGGTAATTTGCCAAATAAGGTAGATATCTGTTAAATCTTACTTTCTGTCTGGTCCAATCTTAAGTGAAGACCAATTATCTACTGGAATTATATTTGTTGACATTTCTCTTTTCTCTCTTCCTCCTTACCTGATGAGGTGCATGTGTTGAAAGTAGAAATGAAATGCTTCCTGTCCCTGTGTGCGCATATGTGCAGGGTGAGCAGCATGCACCAATGAAAACAGATGAAATGGAGGAGTTGGGGTAAAAGTGGGTTTTAAAGCAGCCTGCAGATTAGATAACCTGTAGACTGCAGGTAAAAGCAGCACGAGAAAGAGAGAATTGTATCAGATATGAGGGGGGGGGGGATAGTGATTTAGCCTCACTTTGTGGCAAGCCTGAACTAATTCTATGATGATGATGAAAAAGGTATGTCTTTATAAAAGGACACTTTGGCTCTTCAGCTGTTTTTTTTTTTAGTGGTGAAAAGCTGCAGGTTCCATTAATAACTGCATTATAACAGCTATCAAATGCTAAAATAGAAGAGGAGAGATATCAATTTAGTTTTGATGAAAACCCTGGAGAGAAAAAGAGTGATGGGAAAACACCGTATACTGTAGTACTGGGACAACTGGCGCAGGGGCTAAAATGAAAGGGAAGTTTGAATCTGTTTTGTCATGCCAAATAATGTTTTATTTCTCTGGAGATAAAAGCCTTTCATGATGTCCAGCATGAAAAAAAGCCATCTCTCTACAGTGCTGTCTGGGTGGAGCTGATGCACAATGTTGAATGAATTCCATTAGGCCTTAAATTACCTTTAATAATAAAACAACAGGCAATTACCGGGGCACCATTAACATGGAACTGAGGTGTTTGCTCGTGCGTGTGGCGTGGGCCAAACATATGGTTCGGCTCATGACTGGCCCAGCGTTATAAAGCTAACATTGTCATGACTGATGTATGGTGGCGTAGTAGTGGGCTCTGAAAGATCCATTTGTCTTCTCAATTAAAGCTGAGAGGGGGAAGAGAGGAACGGGATATGGGGCCAGGGAGGTTAGGGGGCTACCCCCTGTGCGGTCCACACTTAAGAACATGTGGTGGGGCTGACTCTGTGTATTTGTGTGTTTGTAAGACAGAAAGAGGGAGAGAGTGAACAAGTGTGTATCCGTCAGTTGGATGCAGGCCAGATGAAGCCTGGGAGTTGTTTTGGCAGCCCTTTTCACCTAAATGCCCCTACTCTCCCACTTCACTCTCTTCTCCCATATCTTTTTCTTGCTATGTCCCCCACCCCTCTCCATTTTGCCATGTAGTCAGGAATCTCTTCCCTGGGGCAGAGACCACTTTAATGTGGGAAGCCTGGCAAAGGCAATCAGAGACCCAGACTTTTCTACGCCACACACACACACACATGCACACACACACTTGCACTTAAACATAGACATACACCCAGAGTAGTCTCTTATCTGACTTGACGACATGGCATGCATGTTCTCTATTTCCTTCTATGATCTAGCACTGTCTCACCATCAAGCACTACAACCTAGATAAGACCAAATTAGGGAAAAGGGGGAAGAGGAGAGCTATTATTACAAGGCTTAAAACTTCACAAATCAGTTTTTTATCCATTAGGGTACAGTTTTCATCAACTAGTTAAATAATTATACTATCTACAAAGACATTCTTTGATGCTTGTCAGCTTATCTGGCACATGCATAGTGTTTTTCGTGTTATTTTATCTGACAAATTAGCTTAAGTAGAGCACAATTTAGGTCAAACTGTTTTCTCCTTGTGTGTATCAATTAGGGGAACTGATGAATTAGTAGCTGTGGATTTCTGTCTGAGCTGGGAAACTAAATGTTGACGAAATTCAGACTGTGTGAAACCCAACCATCACAAATTCAAATGTCACTTTGTGACAGCCACTAATATTAGTGCCTTACTTTGGCCACCAAAGTGCAAAAAGTTCAGTAAATGCAATGGTTTTACCGTAAGACACATCTGAGATTAATAATTAATGCTGGAACAAAGAATCAGATTACTTCATATGACGAGGTTGACTATTGCTGCAAGGCATAAGAAAATGTACACCAAAACTGAAATTCTCTGTGTTTGCCATCCAGGGCCTGAAGTGGTCTGCACTAAACAACCACTGAGACTAAACAACTTTTTGTAATGTCTCATTCGTTATGTGAAGTATAGCCTTTCATTAGCATCATGGCACAAAAAAGAATAAAGGGTCTTGCACTTTTGTCTTTGTCTCAGAGAGTAGACTGTAGACACATAGAATAAAGGGCGCAAACGGTTTTCTGTGAACTTTCTGTGAGTTTTAAGACACCAGTGGTGCACGTGCAGCGGTGATCATTTTAGCATGAACAAGCAGGAATGCTGCATAGTTAAAATGCTGTTTTCAAAAAGCGTTCATTTAAGAACCACTGTACTTTTTACTAGTTCACACAGTCACGTACTGGCTATTTAAATGCGATAACTGATTATTTTAAGTTAATCAAATGTAAAAACTTAATCTGCAATTCTTAATTCGTCTAATCAAATAAATATAACAGAGTGGGAGGCAAAAGCACTGAATTATATGTGACTAATGATCTATCTATTTAAATAAGTTAAAATATGAATAGTGAATTTAAAGCGCATGTAAATCAGAACTGTACTTGTCCAGATGTAATGAATTTACTTCCCACAGCTGGAGTAAACACACTCCGCTTTCCTAACATGTGATATGCAAACAACTTCAGTGCAATAGTAAAAGAAACAGAAAAAAACACACTAATCCAAACTCCGACTTTCTCCTTTTTCATCGCAGACAACAAAAATCACACGTATTCCACTGGTGACTGTATTCCCAGCTGCGGCTTGCAGTGCTAATGCTATGGAAAAAATCAAAATAAAGGCAGTATTGTTCTGAAACTTTTTATCCTATCCAACAGATCCTAATTGGCCCTTCTCATTATCCTGCCTCGGTGGTACACTGTTGGTGGTATGCAGTGAAATAGAATAGCACTTCTAAGGAGCACAGGGGAAGTGCACTATGCTCAGTGTGTGATGCTTTTTAATTCAAGGTCTCATCCAATTCCCCGTTGCTCCTTGTGCCGGAACATCTGGAGCAGGCGTTAGCCCTCTGTCCGTGCGTCTAATAATTGCTGGCAGCACAGCAAAACAGATCTCACTGGCTGCTTATGAGGCTATAGTATGACACCAGGTATGGTGATCATTTCCGAGGTTTAATACAATCCTGCTATGGCAGCACACATCACTTTCACTCACCTTATTTCAACTTGTGCACTCTTCAGCCAGCTGAATATGTTGCGGATTTTTTTAAAAAAGAAGAAAAAATCTACTTTTCTATCACAGAGTAAGTTGACACTTGACACAGCACCAACAGGAACACGGTGTGGATTGAAGTTGCTTTAGAGCTAACCTCTTCTAATGAGATGCTGGCCGCATTTCTCTTTGTATTTATTGTGAAAATGTATAATAACTTAAGCGAGCAGTTTAAGGCGGAAATGTTTCGAGCGTGGTCTTCTCATGTGAAACTAAATCCTCTGCTGCATTATGGAAATTTGAGGCTCGCAGCGAGTGCTAAGCAAACTGAGGCCACTCTAATAGTGTGGTGCACTCTAATGAAATCAGCAACCCTAGGCCTCAGGAATGAGGTCCATGCACCACTTTTCATTCCCTACATCCTCACCCAAGCCGGCTTTTCAATTGGGCATCCCACTGCTAGTTTTAAGGAGACAAGGCTGCGTGTCTCATCTGGCTAAAAGGATGGTAGGCTATCTCGCAATCTGCAGCACTTTAGTGTTTCAGAGGCACTGTGTTCCCTGCCAGGGTCAGATTGAGAACAGAGAGGGAAGAGATGTATAATGCACTGAATCATAGGCTACTGTAGTTGTGTACCAAACACAAAGACCTTTCTGGAGACAATGCCAAGAGTCGTAATTTTAACTTTATATGGATGGTCTGATGAGAAACAGGACAGAAAGTCCGAAAAAAAGGTTTACCTTTGTTATATGGTCGTCTCTGTCTTTCCTTCTGTCTCACCACAGAGTGTGACAACACTCTCTAAATACAGACTATCGTGTCTAAATGAAACCCGCTGCCCTTGCCTTCTTTGCACTATAATTTAATAATCTAATATTTATATTAAGTCCTGGTATTAGTTTATGGAAAATTGTCACATGCAGTTTAAGCCGAAATCAGTTAGCCAGCCAATTTCAAAAGGTGTGATTACAAGCATTGAAGCTACCATGGGTAGCAGTTCTTCCTCTTTTTAACTCCTTTACTAAAACCATGTATTTTAGATTGGTGGGTGAATGATGTATCAAGGTTTGAGTGACTTAATTGAGGAGACAGACCCTTTTAAGGAGGTGAATTGGCAATGTAAGAGACACCCGCACAGCCCCACAGACGGAGGAACCCTTAGGAAGTTCTGGGTTAATTAGATTTGTCCTACAACGCAGCTCAGCCCTTTTCACTTTAAATATTTATGGATCACACATCAGGAAAACAGACATTCGAGACCTTTCTGAAAGCCGGCTAACTCCTCATACTGAACTGTTCCCCCAACCGCCTGCACACTCACACACACACACACACACTCTCTCACACACACAAGAGGCAGGAACGCACAACACAAACAGAGGACTGGAACTGAGGTACAGAAACACTCGCCCACATAAGCACGAGTCCACTCTCTGCTCAAAATAAATTTAAATTTAATGGCTGTGATTCACTGTTTATCTTTTTCTCAAGGGTTCCTGCATGTGAGGAAAACTAGGGGATATTTTGGTTTATGTTGAAGTGATGTCCACCGCACATGAAGCCAGAATATTTTAATGCCATTTCAATACCCCATAATTTCTAATTAGAAAATTGTATTGGGTATAATGTTTGCATCTATATGTTCCCGAGTGCGCAAGGAATTTGGGACCATTGACAAGTAAGGCCTGAAATAGTTGTGTTTTCACTGTACTAGGACATATGATGTGTCAGCTGCTGTTTGTGCAGAAGCTCTGGGGCAAAGTCAGTTGCATATATGCATGTGTGTATTTGGCATCATTCATGTGTCTGTGAATGACGGGGCCTGTGTGACAAGAACTCCCCGTGGACTGCTCTGCTCCGTGATGGGTCACAGAAGACCCTCCATTCTCTGTGACCCCATTCGACACTTCAGCGATACTCTCTGGTTACTGTTTCTCCAGACTTGTGCTGCAACCCTTGCCAACACACTGACACAAACACACACATGCACACATACCCTTAAATAGCTGTGTTAGACCCTTGGTTGTTTCTCTGTACAAGGAAAGACACTGAGACACAGAGAAGTCACACTAGAGAGTAGACATGGGGAGGGGAGAGATATAAAATAGATCAAAAGAAAAAAGGAGGGAGACAAAGAGAAGAACAGAGAGAAAATCTGAAAATTAAAGAGGCTTCCCTGAGGGGAAGAAAGGGA
This sequence comes from Rhamphochromis sp. 'chilingali', assembly GCF_963969265.1. Lineage (NCBI taxonomy): Eukaryota > Metazoa > Chordata > Actinopteri > Cichliformes > Cichlidae > Rhamphochromis > Rhamphochromis sp. 'chilingali'. The sequence goes on from NC_137933.1 coordinate 25,331,541, forward strand.
GAGCGACAGAGATGTCTTGAAGGCAGCCAGATGCCTGTTTGCAGCCTGAGAACAGGCCTGTCCAACTATCTTTCTTTGTCCTTTAAAGCTCTACAAGGCCTGGGAGACGTTTTATAGTAGCAGATCCTCTTGGCTTTTAGTCCATCCCTGGATTCCATGGGATTGTATTCCATTACTGTTTCTATATATAGACGAGGGGGGTGGGAACTAACAAAATTAACAAATTCAAGCAGTGAGAAAGTTAATAAGAAAAATGTTTTCCCCCCTTAATATTAAAAATCTGAATTTAAACAGTTCCAGAAAATTTCCTACGTAAAATTCCTTCACATGGTAGCAAGCATTCACAAGCATTCTCCTGACACTGAACTTGGAAGTTGTCTAAGTGCCTGACCCTTTGATAATGTGACACAACAGTTCTTTTGTGCCATCATACGATCTGTTGTTAACTGGAGTGTTATGCTGCTATTTGATCCAGAGAATGAATGTTGTTTCTGTCCCGGGAAGGGCGGCGGGGGGGGGGGCATACTGCTTTTCACTGAGCCTGCTGTGTCTGCTCAGGACCACACAGCCATGCAGCCTGGGACCCTGGGACCCCAAATCATTAGATATAAGAGGTCTGTGAGACACTTCATGCTCCACCCCACCCCTTGGCAGGACTGTTTTAGCCCAATCATGTGCTTCCAGCTGACAGACTGATGCAACAATTATGAGCATTTAGCACAGCAGATATGAGAAGATATGTGAAAGGGCAACAGGCAAACCAAAACGTCTGAATGATGAATAGGTCACACCATGTCTGTGTATGAGAAGTCAGAGATTTTAAGATCTTTTCAAGAAGCGCTTTATGATTCTAATTTCTATGTAGAGCTCCCAAGTTGATTTTTCTCAGCTATCAACTTTTCAGTCACTGTGATGTTTTATGCACACCACCAGCATAAAAGAATGCAATAAATGTGAGTTCATGTTTTCTGAGTAATTGGAACGCAAATTACAAAACAGCTTCACTTAACTGACGTTTTCAGGTAAAAGCACACTGACCCTCAAAGCATGTTAACGCCATCTAGAGGGTGCTATTAGCAATCCATACACACTACTAAGCCACACACTCAGACTCATGTCCAGCATTGAAACAATGAAGGGTTTTTTCATAATATAAATAATTACTCTAAGAAAAAGCAATACTGTAACCCAAGGAGCTTCTTATATTACAAAGGAAAAAAATACACTACTGTTTATCCTTAAAGAAATTTTAGACAGTCATCATCATCGGCGTGGAAACACAAGTGTAAATTGAGCGCAGGTCATAATTCTAAGTCTGCCAAAGCTGCAGAGTAAATGCAACAAGTGCAATCTTAAAATCTCAGATTTGATCATTTTTAAATCTGGGAAACATTTAAAATGTTGTTGCTAGATATGATAAAAGAAAGACGAAAGAAAGAAGAAAAAGCAACTGTTCTGTGATCACTGACAATGACTGTGGCAATAAATAGATTTAATTAAAACAGCTGGGCTGCATCTTCATTATATAGTTTTATTTGCTATGTTGTTGCAAAATTATGGATTTTTTTCTATAGTTTTAATAACAAAGAAAATGCATCATGCCAGGCAGGGACCTGTCTGATACTTTATTCATTTCTTAGGCAGAGGGGTGCAGAACACAACCATTTTTCATCCCCAGGATAAGTGCTACAAATTCTAATGTTTCATGCACGATATCCTGGTTATAACCCGTGCAGCGTGTTGTTGGCACAACGCATTTTAGATAGCAACAACAGAAAAAAAAACAAGCCACTGTGTTGAAAGTAGCAAAAGTTGTATGGTATTTCACCTCTGAAAGCTAAACACAGAGTGCGCTTTGAGCCCAGACAAACCAAAACTCCAAGTATGGATTTTGCCATTGAGAAGAATGCCATGTTTAAAATAAACTGCTTATATTTTGCAAACCACTGCTCTATAAATACTCCACACAATGAACTACTCTTAGCCTCTGAATGATAAAACTGTTTTGCTACGTTCTTTATATAAAATGGGCTAATAATTTTTTTTAACAATAAACACAATAAAATAAATTATTATTATTATTATTATTATTATTATTATTATTATTATTATTATTATTATTATTATTATTATTATTATTATTATTAATTTGATTTTTAGAATGTTTCAGAATTTGGACGAAAAATTCAAACATTTGGTGCAAAATGGTTTTTAAATAATTATTTATGGATTTTTTTTCAGAGGACATCCTTTGCACACATAAGGTTGGAGCTAAGATGGGAAATGCAGTGAAGCATTTTAGGACCATATGCCCACCTTTTAAAAAACTGAATGAGTCACCTCTCTCTCAAGCCTTCCTGTGCCGTGGCTCTACTCCCTCTCCTAGGTTTCCTCACCAGTTGGTCCTCCTTTTTCCTAAGAGGAACCTGGGGACAGGCTTTAAGATGTTTGGGGAGGGGGGGGGGGGGGGGGGCATAAGGGAAGTGGCCTACGTGAGAGTCTCATTAAGGACCAATATAGCGGGTTTAGGCCTTCATCTGTCTAGGGAAACAATAGAAGATTCAGAGCTAAAGTCTTTTAACTTTTAATCTGACAGTGTCTGAAGTAAATGAGCCTGAAAACAGGTCGTATTCATACTTTACACTCCCCATTTAGGCCAAGACATCTGCATGTCTTATATTGTATTCATTTATTTTTAATCTACCATAATAAACATAATAAATAAAGAAGAAGAATTGTAAATTATCCAAATTACCCATAAAATAAATATTAAAATTTAAAAAGTATTATTTTTTGACTAATTTCCTAAAGGGAATATCTATTCCAAGAGTTTCATTTATTGCTAGTTTTAGCTAGTGAATTTTACCGTGACTGTCATCAATATTTTATATCTTATGGCTTTGGAAGAGGTCTTGTATGTATGTATATGTGTGAGAACTTCGGCTCAACCCGTGTACGGGTCATGACCTCATTGTGTTCCCTGGTAGGGACCCAGACACTCTTGTGGCAGGCCAGGAAGGACAGAGTCTGTGTTATTCTTCCCTGCTACCTGTCAACCATATTTCACTGCTCCGTGACCTTCACCAGCTCCCTACTCAGCAGGCAAGTGTCCAGCTCCCCCTGAAACTCTCTGCCTGGGCTCCTCAGTGCCATGGATCCCCAAAACTCCTGTCAACAGATATAACCTCGCCATCATATATCTGCCCTACAGCACCATTTTCCATCTTTAGGGACACTGCTTCCAATTCTTTTCCTCAAAAACAGTCCTGACCTCAAGTCACAAAAGTTTCTCAACCCCTGATTCTTCCTGTCCAGACACTGACCCATACCAATGTCCTTGTCCAGCTGACCCACTGCAGCTTCAAACTTCCAACTTAGCTCACAGCTTTGTTAAGAAGTCCTTCCTTTTGCTCTTGAGGAACTTGTTGTTGGCTAGTACAACAATGCTTCCTAGGTCGTTTTAGCAATTCTGTTGGTTGCACCTCATTAATGTGCACAATGCAAAATCCACCCTTATATTACAATTATCATAATATATTAGCAGCAATATAGGTGTTCTCAACTATCCTTTCTTACAGCTAAAAAAAAAGATAGTGGTGTTGTGGCCATCCTGTGATCGGGATTTATCAAGCCTTGGAGGGCTGTGTGCAAGAACCAAGAATTTAGCTTGTTCCATTATGAGATAAAGGCCAGATGAGGAGGGAACACAGCCCAAGCTACCTGTCATTCGTTATCATAAATGTGGTATTAAATGTGGAGATAAGCGATGAAAGAAGAAGGAGGCGCGGTGCTGAGGATTACTGATGCACGGGTGGGAGTGTGTTGTAAGCAGACAGATGGTGCAGTCCAGCTCTGCTCTGCCTGATCCCCCTGACAGCTGCACTAGATCCTCGATGGAGGTGAGCTTGGAGTCGTTGCTGAACTCAGAGTACATCATGTCTTTCCACTGGAAATGCTGACCTTGTGTTTCAGTGTGTGTGTGTGTGTGTTTCTGCGCATCTATTCTCATGGTAAAGTGATGCGGGGTAGGCGGCATGACTGGCAGTGGGGAGTAATTGTGATTGAGAGCATTACTTCTCACTCCACCCTATGTCACGGTGATATACCCCCCCCACCACCACCAAAAAAAGCACGCACACACACAGACACACACACATTCATAGGCTCTCCCATGGGTCATTCTGACACTGTCCAGATAAAGAATGAGACTGATGGTTATGTGGACTTGTGGAAAGAGAGAAAAAGGATGTGTGTATGTGTGTAAGTGTTTGTGTGGTATATATTTATTTTTGTTTAGCCTTTGCGTGTTAACATGTTTGCCAAACTTCTAAATTGTGTGTGAAGGCGAGATTTGTGAAGTATGATAAGCTTTTTTTCCCCCGTGTTTCGGATTTGAAGGAATCGTTAAAAAACACTGCCTTCCTTTAAGTTAGTGTGCATGCTTGATTTAAAGCATTACCTTGTGTTTTCTCTGCAAAATGTCTGTTTTCTCTTCATCTAATATTCCAGAGAAATTAATCATGAAGTTATAGTGGGATTTAGTGAGATTAAGATATCTCCAGATGCAGTTATTTTTCCCACATAAAGTAAAAGCAGTGTATCAAAGTGTCATCATTTGTGCTGTAAAGATCAAGACAACAAAATGTATTTTTATATTTTGATAAGCAACTCAACTGTGACTTTTGGTTAATCACCATGATGTGATTTCCCAGCTAATCTATGTGTGGTTTTTCCCCAGAAGAGGCTGCATGCCTCCGACATGGAGGCGGACACACTCTTCAAACTGCACTTTGAGATTTGGCAGTAGAACAGCAGTGTACTTACGAGTCCCTTCCTGTTTGTGTTTACTTACTGTTACAGCACTGCTATATCGAAAGATTGCACTGTGTGAAACCTGTGGGTCTTTCGGTAATAGTGAGGCTATTGACGGTGTCATCCAGGTTCACACAAGGTCCTAGGCCAACCATGTGCCAGTCTGTTGTTCCTCGGTGCTCTATGTTGCTCCGCCCTGACCTGCCGTATGCTTTTGCCCACAGGGGAACCCTGCCGATGGGGCGTGTGCTTGCGTGCGTAGGCCCCTGAGCCCCGGCCCCTGTGTGGTCTGCCTGTATGTGTATGTGTGTGGTCTTCCCGGCCCCCTGCTCATCTGTCCGAGGCCTGCTAACGGCCTGCCCAATGACCACGGCTGTTTACTTTACTTCTGTCTGCACCAACTGAACTCTGATCGCCCGCTTCCTCCAGCTGGGGCAAATCAGGCCCCAGCTCCAGCTCTCAGCAGCCCATGGAGAGGCCCCAGAATGTGGGACAAGATGGGACATTGGGTCCTGGTGGATTAAGACACCTTCAGATCCACCCACGTATCCCAACTCTGCTTTCCTATCCACTCTTGTTCCCAACTTCTCGGTGACTGGTAGCCATACTCAGGCATATGGTTGCTGCAAGGCAAAGCTGCCTGTAATTATGCTGTCAGAGGCCTGTCCTCATTGGCCAGGATAATTGGTCTCTCTGTAACCGTCAGTATCAGGAACATTTCAGTCTCTCTCATCAGTGGAAACAGACAGACTGGCAACTCACCCAGATGCAGACATTCAGATGTTGGAGGTAACCATTGTTTTTTTTTCGAAAATATGAGCCTGCAGATGTTGGCATTATTGAGGGTAGATGTTCTGACAACAAGAGGAGAGACAAATTTTCTAGTTTTTCAGTATGTATGTATATTTTCTATCCACTTCAGTATTATATATCGCTACAGATCAGCATGAAATTGGTTAGAAATGTGTGCTTGGATTTCGTGCTACACTCTATCTGCTGTATTAAATGTTCTTTATCACGTTTTTATTGTCTCACCCACCTCTATACACAGAAAATCCAAAGGTTTGCATTTATTAATTAACTTATTTACAGTGAAGGTCAAAGAGTTAAATGGCCGAGTGTGCCACTATACACAGGGCATATGATCCTACATAAATCCACAGAGTAATGAGGTGGAAGAGTGGCATGCTCCCCCCGCCCCGACCCCCCTCCTTTTCTCTTCTTCCCCTGTCTTTGGTAATTCCTCTTATTAAGGATGGATTGGTGTTGAGTGTGTATGCACGAGTGTTGAACTATAGGTCCTGATTTTGGAACTGGGGAGAAGACAATCAGGGGGAGGCTGGTAGTGTTTAAGACCTGTGTTTGGCCAGGGAAGCCAGGAAAGGCCCTCTGGGGTCACCCTCTACTGCTTTACAAATTGAGGGCTATGCCGGCAGGCGCCAAGGCAGAGCCGAATGAGCGAGCCTGCTGACCTGTGACCCTGGGCGAGCCCTTGCGCAGGAGCCCTTGTAACCCAGGAGAGGCGACCATTGACATCTGGGGGTCAAATTCCTCATCTTCCTCCTCCAAGGCTGCAGGGGATTCCTGGGTCTTCCAGCATCCATCCTGCACAAATTAGATTTAGCACTGGCCATTCCAAAAATAAACAGCTGGTTTAAGCATATATTTATTCTGATCCTAGTATTAAATGAAATGATTTGTTGGAGGAGGTGGCTTTACAGGCACAGAAGAGGAGCAGGTAATAATGACTTGGTTGTAAATTTTGTTTAAGAAAAGCATCAGGCAATCTTTAGAACTTCCTGAGGATTTTCGTGAACGTACTGGCATATTACTGGAGTCCTGAATTAGAGTGGAATGATGCAGTACTAAAACAAAACATGATATCCTTGAGTTAAAAGGCCTGCATGGAATCACTTATTTCTGGGAATCTGAACTACTGACTCATCAGAGGATGCTGTCATAATCTACAAACAAGCTTTCTTACATTTTATGATATTTTCAGATTTTGTAAATTTGAAAATATGTTTACTGTGCCACTGAATGAAAAAAAATACTCAGTTTCAGAATTTGTGTGAGGGAACTTTTTCACATTCAAGGGCCACCACTTCTGAGCATGGCTGTCTCCAGCTTGCTTTCTTCTCATTATGTATAGAGTGTGTGCAACCAGAACCCCAACTTTCCATGTACAGCAGAGCAACATCTGTCTGTAATGTAACGTTTCCTAACATTTCATACTATATGGGTAATTCCTGACAGCTTAGAAACTGTAAAAACACACGGTTACACCCACACTCTAACAGACAGACTCAATCTTCTCATGCCAGCCTAAAGAAACCGTCATCGGCTGCATCTGGCGTGGGTGTCACCAGGCTCCCTGCGGCGCTTCATGTAAACATCTTCCCACCTCTAAAGCTCTTTCCATGTTGCGCTCTCTGGTGACTGCTGCTTAATAGTAATTGCTTCAGGAAGTATGATCACCATGGTTCAGGGGCTTCCTAATTCTATCAGAGGCCAAAAGGAGGGGTTTTTGGGGGTGGAGGTGGGGGGGGGGGGGGTAATAGGTACACAGACTGAGAGAAATAATCACTCCGTGAGAGGCAGAGATAAAACAGGGAAAATAAAAGGAAGGGTACGTTTGGGATCAAAAACATGTGACCTTGTTGTTAGACTCCGAAGGATTGTCACAGTCATTTTAGCACAGAGACGATTTGTATTGTTGTCAGATGAAATTTACGTGCAGCAGCATGGGAGCAATTTAAATTACGGATTGCATCCTAATGTAAATAGCTGATGCTTTTATTGCACGCTTAAATTTAGAGAGTAACAATGAGAGGTCATGACTTCCATAGCGGGAACATAATGAATCACTACTGCTATTATTTAGCCAACATATGGTCTCCAGTGGGACTTTCATTGCTCCTCTGGATGAATAAAAAGCATATGTAGCCTTTAATTAAGTAGTCTAAATTCTAAAGAGCAGGGAAGATTACAGGTAAACATGCTATGTTAACAGGTGAGACTGAAGATTTTACTATAGTGCATACTGTTTTGTAGTGCAAAACCATGTATTTGGTCGCATGCGTGCGTGTGTGGCCAGCTGGGGCACATGGCTCCTGACACCCACGAAATGAAGAGGCCAAGGGGTGCTGAGAATTTCCTCCACAGGTCTCTGAGCATGTCCACATGCATGGTTAAACCTCACCACTGGAAACACATCCTCCCCCATCACGTCACCCTCTGGCCAAAGCCCTCCTGGACTGCAGCGTTTCCCATGGCTGACAGTGACACAGACAGCGAGAGGTGTCAGACCGCAGCCCTTGGCTATCCATTCCTCGCTGTCATACTCAGATGCTGCAACGCTGCATGGGTGTGTATGTATGTGGCTCCACATCTGTGCAGCTGTCCAGCATATATATGTACACACATGCATAAATGTGCAAGGAAAATGGGTGTGAGTGTGTGATAGCTAATCTCTCGCCAGCAAGACTCCCATAAGAGCCCCCTCTAAAAGGCCCGGTGACATATATAGAATAGCAGGAAGAGGGGACATCCGAGTGAGGCTGCTGGAATTTTGCCATTACATGCGACTTTGGATGCTCCTGCGCTCCCACGTATGTCATTTGAAAGAATAGAAGAAAGGTAATGGAAAACAATCTGTCCTTTGAGGTCAGCTAATTTATGCGCTTCCTAAAAACAAGACAGGCAGATGCCAAATGTGCGAAAGCAAAGGTGGATTTATTAGGTCTGAAAAATAATGTATTCAAAGATATAAAAGGCTGCGTACACATTCCGGGAAACAAACTGGCATCTTACCTATGATACTGTATCCTTATCTTAGTTGAAAACACACCCAGAGGCAGTGAAGACTGAGTGTGTGGGAGACTGACAGCAAGACAGAAAGTCATAAAGAGAAAGAGTACTCCAGTGTGCTATGTGTAGTGAACTGTGAGTGGCCTCTTGGTTGGTAGACCATAAGAGTCCGCTCTGCTCAATATCTGTTTACTACTCCCCAACACCTTGGCAAGGCTCCACACAACATAGCTGCAACCATTTAAAGTGCATTAAAAACACAGGTGTATGCACACATTTTCACTGCAAGAGATAAAGCCCTATACAGAGACAAAGCAGAGCTATAAAACTCTTTTTATGCTGGGAGATCTTGTAGATAAGAGTAAACACCTATATTATGGCACAGCACATTATTTTGAAAGATCCTATTCCATCACTCGGTGAATTATGTTATGGTTTCTGTCCAGGCTTCCACTTGGGCTTCTAGAATATTCTATTAGGCATGGTGGTGTTCGTTCCCTGGCATTGAGTTAGTTCTGATGGCGTTGATGGTGGTCAAATCCAGATGTGAGGTATGTAGTCCTCTGGTCATGTAGACTAAACCTGCGGAGAGAAGCGCTCCAGTCCTCCATTGGCTCACTGCTCCACAGCAGGGCTGTTGCCCACATGTGATTCTTCCAGCATGGGCAGTAACACAAAATGTGACAAAAACTTGTTGATAATGCAGGTTACGTCACAGTGAAGAGTGGGCATGTGAGTGTCAGTTAACTCTGGTCAGTGTTTTTGTTGTAGTCAACCCCCAAAACCTTACTGTACAGTGTGCATGCCTTCAGGGCAGAACTGGAGAATTTAATAATAATTTATCTGAATTCCTGAAATGATTGGGATTTCAGAGCAACAAAAATCGTAAATAATTTTTAAAATTCTTAAAAGGCCCAGCTTCATTTGCCTGTAAAAAAAAATACTTCTGTCATTTGACTTGTTATGTAAATGTTATGAGCAGATAGTGTCAGATATGTCCTGGAAAATCTTGGTATTCACTTTATCATTCCATAATGAAAAATGGTGACTTTCCACCCATTTTCTAAGCCACTTCCTGTTTGGTATCACGGGGAAATCCCAACCTCACAACAAAAATTGCTATGCTACGGTTTAGGCCTGTCTTTGTTTCTGGCTTGAACATCGGTGTCGGCTGGATGAAAGGAACACTAATAGCTGCCACAGTGACTTAACACAAAAGAAGCACTACATCAATCCTCAAAATGCATGCCTATTCGTCAAAAGCCCGGAACAGTTAGGAGCTGCGCAGTTAGCACAACTTTCACAGCGTCTTAAATTGTCCTAAGAAGTGTGTTAAGGCACAATCAGCAGCTTTCATCCCTCTGCACATAAACATTTCCTTCCTCTTAGCAATTTGTTCCTATCTCTAACTTCCTGCTTGGCTTCTGTCCTCATGCCAGCCACCCCTCAGAGCGATATATGATATCATATCTCAATTATGACTCTGTAATTTCAGCTATTATGCACAAGAAAGTGTTGTCCCTAGGGGGGACATCCCTATGCCAAATGTCCTACATGAGGTCATACTCTCTCCTAAACTGACAGCAAAAAGACAATTCTGGCCCAGGATAAAGTAGAACGTGGGCTTCTTGCAGTTTCCAGTAAGCACGTTGCCACTGAGTCAGAGGTGGTAGATGGGAGAGAAAAATCACCCCTAGTATAAATAGACATCCCTGGGCTTCCATCGTACCACCTCTGTGTCCTCATCACCCACGCAATGTGGTGAAGGTCCTTCTTGTTACCTCTCCATCCTTCCAACACCCCTGCCATTGTACTGTAACCCCACTGTCTCCTTTTCTTTCCTGTCCTTGGATTTTGGGGGTTTGGAACGGTGAAAACGATACAGGAGACATTCATGTCTTTGGCTGCTGTTCAGAGTCGGGGGCTCCGTCTGCACTGGGAGAAAGCTTCTGTTGTATTGCTGCCCTTCACTCTGTCGGGCTGTGTGCTTGTTTTTGTGCAGTGGGGCTGCCTTTACAGGTGAACGGCAGCCGGTGGATTTCAGGAAGTCTGACTGTAAAACAGAGTGTAGACTTCTTCTCTGATCTGGAGAATCTTGTTGCCTTACCAGCCCCAGGACATTTGGGGATGGAGAAATATTTTCACAACTGATTGTGTGTGTGTTTGTGATAGAAAAGTGAGAGAAAAGGAGAACTAGGGTGACATATTCTCCAAATTGACATGGGTAAAATGCAGCAGCTCGATAACCCCCACCCTTTAGCTCTCCTGTGCTTCTCTCCCTCATTGGAGAGTATTTGTATTTCATACCAGAGATATAGGAAGCAGGACTGGAATGTGCCGGGCTTTGGCTTCTGAGTGAAAGGCGCTGTAATACTTTTGACACTAATCACAGAGTTCACATATTGGTTTGATTTCTGCAGATTAAGCTCTAATGGCCAAACACTCTCAGGGTTAATCAATGTGTGAGTAGATGGGGTAGGTCTGGGGCCATGTGGAGCACATGGCGTTGGATCTGTGTTTGAGGATAGCTGCTCATGGAAAAAAGTGGGGAGACAATGAAACTAACTGGTTGATCCCAGTTACTACCTGGGATGAGGAGGATAAAAAGTGAGGCAGGAAGAGCTGGTAATGTGCCGTGGACCGACCTGTTGCCTGACAGAGACCCAGCTGGATGTACAGAATGCTAATGGGCTGGGAGTGAAGAGACTCCAGCTGGCTCCGCAGGAATAAGAAGACCACTACAGTGCCTCCCATAAAGTAAAGGTCATGGGTTCAGTCTGAGTTTCTCTGTAAAAGAGCATAAAACAAAATCCCTTACAAGAAAAAAAACTGCAACATAAAGAAAAAAGAAGAAGAAAAAAAGAAAATAATAGGCACTACTACTCAAGGAAAAAAACCCTTAATCTTAGTTTGTTTTGTGTTTTTCTCGAGTGTTGATTACAGATTTAGGGTTAAGTTTGTACGTCTCTACTATCTATTAGCTTTAGCAATAAAATGATAACATTGTCTCTTGAGAAAAGATACGATCCAGTAACATATACCTCCAAAACTTTACCACTCTTTCCAAACCAACCTGGCCTGTTGTGGTAGAGGTTTGGACACTGCGTCTGCCCGAATGTGGGCTTTAAACACCAGAGAGAAAGCAAACATTTCAGAGAATGTCATATGGTTAGCATGATGAAAAATATACAGCTTGGCAGCGCAGACCAGCATGACCACGAGCCAAGGAAAGCACAAATAGAGAGTTAAAAAACGTTCACAGGCTTCTACTGTGCTAAGATTTATCAATACTACCAATATCAGTGGGCCCTATATTTGAAATGCAGGAGACCAATCAGTTAAACTAATACGATTTTACCCATTTAGACTGAAAACTGTGTTTTTCCTACAGCCTGCCTTTGTCACACTGTGGTATTACATCACTGCGGGTGCTTGGAATGGGAATTGGGAATGGGAATTTATTATAACATTTAAAAAAAATGTTAAGTATTGCAGTTATGAGAGGAAGGCCAGATTGTCTAAGCTGAAATAAAATAGGCAGCAGGCCTGCTGTGTGGCCGAGCTTCACTGAGAGAGTTTAAACAGATAATATGTCTTTCTCTTATGACTGATAAGCACACGCACATATACACACACACTCACTCACACACAACCTTCTTGTGGCATGCTGACTGTGTTTATCTCAGTCCAGACACCGGGTAATAAAGCACACTCGTTGTCAGCGCCAAGCCCAGCCGTGCGTTCTTCTTTGCCCGACAAACACAGACGCAGCTCGGGGAGAGAAGCTGGACCAAGGGCCCCCTCCGCTGGAGAGCCTGAAGAGGTTTGGCTGTTAGGCTGATGTGTGACAGCATGTGTTTACTTATTACGGTGCTGACTGTATCTTAAGTGACAGTGAGGCTTATCCATTAAGTTCGAGTCCAGGTCCCAGAGAGATAAATAACTGGATGGCCGAGTGCCACGAGGCCAATCTACAAAAAAAAAAAGAAAAAAGAAAAAAGAAAAAAGTTTGTTGTGAAAGGAGATCACACTGATGAAATGTGTCTCCCTGCATCTTAATATAAAACTTCAGTGCAATATTTTCAGAATCATACAATAAAGGCAGATGAACTACTTGATTTTAGGGCAGAGAGCAATACAATTTAATCTATATTTTTTCATTTTTGATTGTTTTTTTTATGTGCTTTGCTTTATAATAAACTCATGTCCAACCTTGTTACATTAACGAATGTATAGCATTGTATACAGTACTTTTAATCGTTTAAAGTTCATGTCCTTTCATAATGGTACTGATGTGAAAAATTGCTGCCCGAATTTTCAGTTGAGTGAATCTGCAATTCTCCTTTTCTTATATCTTATATAAGAACATTTTGTGCACACTTTATATACGTTATGATATATGATTCGCTATATTATTATCTTAACCTGCCTTTAAACACAAGCGTGTCTAACATGTGCTACCTGTTATGTCCGAGTGCCAGCATTCATCAAACAAAATTTTAGCTGGATGGCCTTTGTCATCATCAGGCTGGTGGGATGAACTCGCTTGCGTGAATTTGTGGCTCACTTAAGGAAATAATTTTAACAGATGGTTTTTGATGGGTACAATGCAATATGTATTACATCACCAAGGGTTGGTATAATGTGTACTTGTCCCCACACATAAAAGAGACAGGTTGTGTGCATGAGCACTTGGTCATACATGTGCAGTTGTTTTGAAGTGGTGTTTATGTTAAGCTGTGATTAACACCATCCAGGTGCTCTTGTTGGCAAAGCTGTGCAGCCGCTGTTTTAGACACTCGCATATTTTCCCTCTGCCTGGGTCCAGTCAGCCATATTTACAGAGCTGGACGAGCCAACACGCTGAACTGCTGACCACCATTTATTCTTGGACTGTCTCGTAAACGATGCTCCTCCTTGGAAAGACAGTGCGCATGCACGAGGGAAGGCGAGATGAGTGGGGGAGGAAGAATTCCAGAGTGACAATGAGTGCAATTTGGTGTTTGAAATTGGAGGGTGTAGGAAAGGGAGGCAGGCAATGGAAGAGAAAGGGGGCGAGGGTTTGGGACAGAGGAAACATAGGTGTATGTAGAGGTGTGATGGTCTGCTTCAACGGGAATGAGTCGAAGATGGATGCTGTAGCCAATATTCAGACAGCGTTAAGCATTTAATTAACCCTATCTCCAGTGGTTCAGACAGGAATTCCAGTCTGAAGCCTCACAGAATACTGGTCCTAGCAGACGAGCTGGATAGTGGATTAAATCTGTGTTCACCAGCGATTCAGAGCAGTATAGAATAAAATAGAGTCATAAGTATTGTTGGTGTGAATTGTCAGAGCAGTGTGTCTAAAAACATTTCTTCTGAATACATGTAAATGTATTAAAATGAAATGAGTGTTTTATATGTGCAAAAATAATTGGATCAAATGAAGAGAAATGTTCCTGTGCATGATATTTTATGACAAAGTTAAAATGTTCACAAATATCTTATGAGTACCTAAAGAAGAGTCGCTCAAAGGGCTGCTATTAAACATTTATCTGTAATTTAGTTTCATACTGAAGAACAAGTCTGTGCATCCAGTACTGGTAGTGTACAAGAAAAGAAAGAAAATGTCAGGAAGTGAGGAAAAACAGGAGGGCAGGAACAGGTCAGTATAACACCATTATCCATATCATAGCAGAACGTTTGTACTGACATTGCAAAGTTATTATTATTTTTCATTTCTGACCTGGAAGATCAGGATACAGATATGGGAAGAGGGACAGGAAGCAGTGACTCATTCTGAAAGAAAAAATAATAAAGAACAACTTTAGAAGAAAGCTGTTTTTTTTCACCAGCATGCAAAAAAATGTAAAATTGTGTATCAGTGGTGCAATCACTAACATTTATTTAAGTGAAACTCCTGTTCCACGTCATTATAATGATGCACCTGAATTTCAGACAGTTTACTGGAAATCAAGCAGATCTCATTAGTCATACGAGATGATTTATGTTTTAAATGTGCAAATTTGCAAAGATTGCAGATTGCGCTTATTTTGAACATGAAACTGAAATATGCACCTGTATTTGAATCATGAATGTTACTGTAAATAGTAAAATATCATCTTCCTTAGTGGTCAACATGATAAATTAGGAAATTTATTCCAGTTAAAAACTAAATTGAAGACTTTATTTTAACCTCCTTATTTCACATTAGTCAACAGAAACATTTCACAGTTTTTTAAACACACTGAAAGGCTTTTATTGTTGAACTGCGTTAAAGGTGTTGCCCTGCATGTGTCTGTTTGTGTGTGTCCTAGTGAAAATGAGACAACTGTCCCTCTACCCAGCTTGCAATGCTCAGTAATTATTTTATATGATTTTGAAAGAGGCACTTAGCCGTTCATTAAAAACTAATGAATGGCAGGGACATTCTCGTTTTCTCACATAAATATGATTTTTTTTTATTTTTTTTTTATTTAACCTTTATTTAACCAGGAATGTCCCGTTGAGATCAAAGACCTCTTTTTCAAGGGAGTCCTGGCCAAGAGGCAGCACATTTCAAGACAAATACATACGAACAAACAAAGTTAAAATTACACAAAACAATTACACATGATGTCACACAGATGCAGGTTAACAGTCTCTGGTATGTTTTAATTACTCAGCAGGAGTTTTGGATGTGATTACATATGGAGATGAGCTCAAAGATGAGTTGCACGCTAATACACAGATGTAATCAGCAAATAAAACCATGAGCTGCGATGTTGTGTCACATTAACCTACCATAGGGCAACTGTTGTTATGAACTCACATTGCTTCAATAAAGCTAAATGTATTTAAATTAAAGGTTTTAATCAGTCTTCAGCTTTTTCTTCTTTTTTATTTTGGACACACTGTGTATATTTTCATTTCAGGATTTTAGCACAGGTTCCCCCCCCTTTATAACCACATTTTGATGGAAATACAAAGAGTCTTGCACTGACATTTCCATGTTCTCATCTCAGTAGAACCTGTTTACAGCCCTCCCATAACCCCTGTGCTCTGACAGTGAAAAGAAGAGCATGCACTTTTGATTAAACTACCACAGCCGTGTGTTTACTTCAAGTTAAGTGGAGGTCACAAGCAGTTTTTTTTTCTTCCATTCTCCACCCTCCCCAATAAATCTCTTTCCGGCCAGAGGAGAAGAGGCTTAGGGCGAAGAGAGACGGAAAGAGACCCCGCGCTCGGTGGTCCTCTGCAGCCAGCGCTCGGGAGAGCAGGAGCTAAGAAAATAAACTCTCTCCTCTGGCACTGAGGGTGGGCGATGCCACTCTGCGACAGAGGACGGCAGTTTCTGGTGAGTGTTACTGAACTGTCACTACCCCCATTCCCTTCGAGCGCCCCCATCACTCCCCATCAGTGTCCCACTGGAGTGGGCTGAGCAAGTAGGACAAGGGGTGGGGTCAGAGCCAAGCATTCCCTGCATTCCCAGCCAGCCAGTAAGGCGGCAGGTACAAGCAAAAACACCAGTTCACACACACAAGCACATGCACACACACAAAAAAACACACATGCTGGAGTAAATGCGCATGCTCCCACTGCTGCTGCAATAGTGCAGGCCACCGGGGCACACGTCACTGTTGTCAGATTGAACAAGACACAGAGCTAATCCAAACCAGTTCCAGGCTTCACTTGAGATACACACACTCAGAGATACACGCACATGCATATACAAAACGCACGTCCATACACACAGGTATGCTCACATTTATCTACAAAAGATTCTTATCATTCACAAGTGCACAACCAAAGCCAAATTATATATTTTGGAGGTGCTCATAAGTATGCATCTGTGTGTGTTTGTGCACGTGTGTGTGCTGGTGTGTGTGTGTGTGTGCATGAGAGAGAGAAAGAAAGAGGGGGAGCAAGACCAGCTGCTTAATGTTTAACTGGAGCAGCTCTTAGTAGACTTGGCGTGCCCTGACAAAATCCATTTTGTGATGGAGCTGTGATTACAATGATAGGCCTGGAATTATGATGCTGGCTCTACAGCACGGTTTGTTCACAGCTGTAGTGTGCACCATCCTTTGTACACTCATCCTCCTTTCTCATTCTTCCTTCCTTTCTCACCTCATTACAGCGAGGGTTACATTGCTGCAATAGTTTGCTAAGTCCACATTTTGAAATATATGAGACGAGTGAATTCAGCAGGTCGGGTGAGTGCTGTCCATGTGTGCTGAGAGTGGTGGGCATAGTTGCCATGAAGTTTGGTTGAATGAGAAATGTGTCAGGATTTATCCCTTAAAGGCTTTGATGAGGCTTTTTCTATATATAATAAATGGTCAAATAACCATGAGTGGTCAGACACTGATCTACTAATTCTTGGTTTCTTGGTGAAACCTTATCATACTAGCAATGATCAGTGGGATGAAGTTGACCTTCTGAACCCCACTGAAACAGAACACAAACCAAATGTGCATTTAGCACAAAGCTCCCGCAGCATAAATTGGACTCATTTGAGATACTCTGAGAAATCAAACCCCATCGTGCACAGATGCTGAGATAGATTTTTCCATTCCTACTGATTCATCCAACTCAGATGTAATCTCTTCTTCTCTCACTGTTGGTTCAGAATGGTAAATGCATAATGGCAGCAGATCCTAACACTCCATCACCTCCGCCCCAACCCCCCTGCTCTCAAACACACACACACATACACACATGCAAACATATGATGGTTTTCATACTGATTTGAAGCTATAAAGGTCCTCAAGTATCCTGTAGTTTATATGCCAGTGGTTCACTTAGACATGCTAAACACTCCTGTGAGTGGCACTCCCATTGTGACTGTTTCTATCCCATTAGTATCTTCACTAAGGATTCTTCTTCTGAAGTGTAGCGTTTGTATACATGCCAGCAAGGTAGTTGATTAACCATTTATTCTTCAGTGGTAGTTATCAGGAGACAATCTACACATGTAAACACACACTTAATACAACACAACATGCACACTCCTCTCCCCTTTCTGTCCAGGATCTGGGTGTTCCACAGCACAACTCTCTGTCCTCTTGCTTCGGCCTTCCTCTCCATGCTAAATGTTATCCTTTGGGCTCCTAATTGCCTGTAATTTGCTTGCTGAAAGAATCCCCAGCTTGTCTGGACCAGCGACGCAAGGTAACCTGAGAACCCCAGAGGGGGAGGCAGGGGAGGAACAGTGCAGGAAGGACAGAAGAAACCAGGGGAAGTAGACAGATTAAGAGGGCAGGACGTGAAGGTGAGGAGGAATAAAAAGAGGTGGGGACAGAACATGAGTAATTGCACAAACAGAACTGTTGAATAAAAATTCAGATGGAAGTTTTCATCTAATACGCTTTATTTGTTTGGTTAAGAACAAAGTCTGCATCCAAACCCCATATCCATAGATATTTATTGCATTTACTCAGAGGGTTAAATATTAATACTCACTGACACTTTCATCTAAAAGTCAAAGTGAAACACGTTAAATTTGAAAGTTGGTTATGTAAAGCTTTTATTTCATTTTATTTATTTGTTTATGCATTCATTTTTATGTTTGTTGCAATTTATAGGAACCTAATACTGAAAGTCAACATGTAAACTTCACATACTTTATATATAATTAGCATTACATTTTTAAAGTGTTTTCCTTTAAAATGTAAATATTTCTGTAAATTTGGATACTGGCATTTACAACTTACTAGAAACCAATTGGACTGCAATCTTTATGCTTTTACATACAGTGCTAAATGTTTTTATTGCAGCGCAAATAATGAGAACATCTGAGAAATTTAAAGAGTTACATTGTTATTTTTATTTCATTACATATTCAAGAGAGAAATTATTTAGGTTCAGGTAAACAAAATAAATAAATCTGTCTATTATTGACAAAAAAATTAGAAGCTAAAACATTTCATAAGGTAACAAATTCTCCCAAAACATGCATAGAACACTGAAAATTGTAGCATGGTATAATTCATTCACGTAGCTGTGCCCAGACAGATATCTGAATGACTGGAGCACACTGATCCGTTTGGACTGTTTGAGCCCAGTTACACACTCTTAGGTGCACTTGCAAACACACATTCACACATTTACTGCTTCAAACCTTTCTGATCAGAGTATACTGTGGTCACATGGACAGGATACAAGGTCTTGATTGTTTGCTTTAATTTCCTGAGGTGAGGGATGATGACTGCCTCCCCGCCTTCCTTCTTGTCTGTCTTCCAGCAAGTTTAACATGCCTCGCTCCCAATGTACCAGAGAAAGCCACGAGAAAGCCAGACACTCAGACACATTTCCCAAAAATTAATCCACAACAAAGGATTTGTCACCAAACAAGTCCCCCCACCTACCTCAGTTGGCTCAAAATCTAGTCTTTTGGTCCCTTCCCCTTCCTCCTACTGCACAAGACACCAAATGCTGTGGCAAAGGTAAACTGCTTGGCCATGGCTCTCTTTAAGCATACAGTTGATTGCTATGAGATTACACTGCTCCTTTTCAGCTGGGGTCAGCGTCCTCATGTTTGACAGTTGGAATCACAAGCAAATTGTGTCATTTCCTACTTGTTGTAGCCCTCACCATGCATGTGTATGTGCATGTGTGCGTGCGGCTGTCTGATCTCCTTAGACAGCCTAAAGTTTGCAGGCTGTTATGTGACCTGTGCATCTGAAGTTTACTGCAAGAGCGACCGTCCTACTTTTCAAGAAAATATAGCATTTTCCTTCCCCCCTTTCTGGAAACTCGTGATTCATCACATTTCTGTTGTTCAGCGTGTTTCTCAGTTCAGTGTTTGGTAATCTTTCTGTAATCGTTACTATTGTGACTTTCCTAAAATGTCATTGCAACAGTCTCACGTTGTTTCTGTGGTCGGTGCCAGCAGCGTTGGCCTATTGTAGAGTAGAGCTGGTTTACAGTTTACATGTGAATGTTTGTCTGTACTCTGTACTCCTCCTAAATGGGACCACCCAGGAGCGCAGTGAAGTGGTACTGGTCTCCCTCTCCATCGCTTTCTCGGTCTCACAGTATATTTGTGTCTTTCGTTCCTTTCTGTTATTTTGTAAGGCTGTGCTCCTGTCTTTATAAGAAGTAAAGGCTAACTCACTCATCTCCAGATCGTAAAATGTGCCCTGAACGCACGGTCATGAAAATATCAAAACAAGCAGAATACTCTCTGAGTGGCCTCATCTTTATTGTGGGGGCAAACAACAAATGTGTTACAACTATTGTGTTTCCACTGATGATGTTTTATAACTGAAACGTGTTCATTCTTTGCCAAACAGTAAACAAGAAGACAGAAAAAAAGGTGCTGATATTCTGCTTGTTTTGATTCTTTTCTCTTTCCCAAAATCAATACGCTTTGCTGACATAGACATTAACCCTGCATTGCCAGCCTAAAAAACAAAGAAATACAGAAAACTGTATCTTACAAGAAATTCTGGACGTACAAGTTTGGGTTTAATTTATTCCAGAATAGCCAGTGACAGTACAGAAGCACTGTGTAGGAACTGATCTGATGGATTCTGGTATTATTGTGTTCACAAAGTTCAGTTGTGCAGTAAACAGCAACAAAACATCTATCTAGAAAATCCAACTTTCATTTGAGCAAAATGCATTTGCTGCTTGCTGCTTTCTAGCACATGGAATGGTATGGTAGCACAGTCAGAATTTAGGTGTTTTATACTGTTGAGGTTTTAAACGGTACCGTGGTGACTTCAGGCAAAATATAATTACTATACTATTATTTTATTCACTTAACCAAGAAATTTGTAAAATTGTTTTATAATGTATTGCTGCTGCAAGCATGTGCCCCATACTATGTATTTCTTAGATGCCATTTAAGATCATTCGATTATTTATTATCTGTCTAATAGCAGGACCTGTCCAGGATGTGCTCAGTCTGACACCCAGTACTGTCAGCTGGGATATACCCCAGCTGCCCCGCAAGCCGAGCTGGATAAGCGGTAAAGTGAATGGATGGATGGATGTTTTATGGCAGACTGAGGGTGGGATGGTGGTGGTGGCTGAAGCATGAGCCCTGTCCCACTGTGTCTCCTCTGCTTTGGCCTCTCCTGTCCTAAAACACACAGTCCTACTGTTTATGTACTGGGGTCATGGACTCTCTAGCTGAAGATATCAGTCATATCTCTCTGTCGTGACCTGTTCCCTGGAGATATTCCATAATAGTCCATCTTTGCACTGCCATGATAACACAATGCGCAAAACAACGAAAAAAAAAGAAAGAAAGAAAAGGAAATGCCTTTTGGTTCCGGTTAAGCTTGATTCACTTTTGAGTGCATGGCATGTCAAATGTTTGACAAGCTTTGCTGAGGATAACCTTACACTTTGAGCACAACAGACAATAACGAATCTGCGGCTTTGCCTCGTTTCAGAAGATGATGCAGGTTGATTAATAAAGACATAAATATAATTTAGTCTAAATTACAGTATCATTTATGGCACTTATTATTTTCCTCTCAAATGTGAAAAATGTATTGCTCAGTATGGGAAATTTGCTAAGTGCATCAATCATTTGTAAATACAAACAGTTAGGATGCCACATCTTACACACACACAGACACATGGACTCAATCTGAAATTAGTTTTACAGAAAGTGTGAGAGTTACAGATCAGAGCTGACGAGAATCCAACGCTGTGTAGTGGCCACTGCCAGTGGAAACAAAGAGATGTTGTGTTTGGACCAGCTTCCATGTCCCACTGCGATAGGGCCAGATGAGTGAGTGGAAGTGCAGGCAGCCTAATTGGAGAGAGAGTGAAAAAGCACAATGTTGGACTGCTGGCCCCTTGTGACGTCACCTTGGCTCAGCTAGTGCTGTTTCACTGAACAACAAAATACATGTGCACCTAATGTTTCTGCTCAGCTGCAACCAATCCCGTGCTGTGGGAGATCCTGCAGGTTTTCACTTCAACTAAGTCCAGTCCAAAGATGTTTCCGTAATGCCAAATTATTATTAAGAGTGTGGAATCTATCACAGAGTGATAGTACGAAAGTGCTGTATGTTTCTCACGTAAGGAGAAAAAGTATGCAACAGATGAATGATGAAATTACTTTATTTAGATATGATTGATTTAAGTTTTATTTTAGAAGCATGTGTTTCATCTGTAAAATGCTACCAGAAATGCATCATCTGAAATTTGGAAAGAAGTTGGCTGAAAATACTGTTAAGTAAAAATATTAACATTTTAATGAAATCATTTAAAACATTCACTTAAAAAATTTAACTGTGCATTTTATTTATAATCCATAAACTCTGCAAATAACCCAGATCATTACAATAGCTGCCATTCTAAAATCTCTGTTTTTCAGAACCTGAAAAAAGCTCACGTCTAAATATTGTGCGTTATGGTTTTGTGCTTGCGTGTATTCGTGTATGATAGAAGTGATGCTGTTTGTTGTTGTTGTTTTTTTTTAAATTCAGTTTCTAATTTTTCCTCACTCTTCAAATGTGTGACATTGGCTTCTGGTTAAGTTCAGATTTGTTTAATCCACATGTAATATTTTGCTTTGCCGCCATTTTTGGCACCAAGATTTGACTGAGGGAAATGTGGAAAAGAGAGATGAGAGGTTTTGCTGAAAAAAAGCCCTCTGCCTGTTCTCATGTCACAGCCAATCTAATCAGCCTGCCAGGACTAAAGAGGGGTACAGAGGAGGTCTCTAATTACTCATTTGTTCTGTATCTCCAACCACTCAGCAACAATAGTTAGCCCCGGCCTCAACCTCCCCCACCTTCCCCTGTGCTCCGACTAACTGCATGCACACACGCACATGCCCACACAGTAGATGTTTACTTGTAATCATGGCATTTAGTTACAAATATGATGTGTACAAGAAATGGAAAACACAAATGAATGCAGACCAGAGACCTTGAAGCTAGTTACAAAGTTACAAATATACATTTAGCAGACGGTCTCATACAGAGCAGCTCATACAGAGAGAACTGGGAATCCAGTCAAATCGATTTTATAAAAAGACAAACTGTCCATCAGACCAGTGTCAGGTTCGGTGGTTAGAGTGGTTCAAGCTGATTTAACTTGGCGGGACAGTTAGACAGCAGCTTAAACAATGAGAAGGAACTGATGCTTGAGACTGGGCAAGATAACAAAACTGTCACTGAGGACATATTGCAACCCCAAATTCAACTATTTTGTTAAAACCAATATACTTTATTTTCAATATTATTTTTGCATAGTCCTTTGCTGAAGTGGTATCTTTACAGGAACTCTACAACTTTCTTTACTTTTAAATCAACATATTTAAGCAACTTCTTTGATTATTCCTTATCTGACATGTTTTTTTGATGTTTTATTTTTAATAGTTTAATATTTTATTTTATTATTGTAGACATTCTATCTTTAAAAATATATTGATGACTAAAGCTCGTATTACAAGACTATATTTGCGTTCTTAAAGAAATGGAAATAAGATTTGGCTAAAAACACAAACAAAAAAACTAGATTATTGCGTCCACTTAAACAGTTTCTTTTAAACAAATTTTAGACAAATTTTTACAGGTAAATTGGTCACGTGTTTTAACTATTCAAAGTAATCAAAATATGTAGAAAAATAATCATTCAGTCTTCTCATTATGCACTGATAGAACCTCGCATTCACACGCAAAAACCAAGCCAGGGCGTGCAGTAACTGGGTCACAGGGTTAACACAAGCCAATTACCAGAACAGTTAAGGAGTGGACAGGAAACACAATATTTACCACATGACTGCCACAGTGACGTGCCACACACAGAAACGTGTTGTTTATGCCTCGTTCTTTGACTTTGCCATTAGGTTTCACTGCAGAGGTGAAAGCTACACTGAGCCTGAGCAACAATAAGCACCTTCGGAAGAACTACAGGTTTAAAGATTGCGATTCAAAACTTGTTTTATTTTTCTTTTAAACAGCGGAAATGATATCGAATGAATTTATGAATTCATATACAAACAACTGAAAGCTTTGTCTTTGTTTCCTGTTAATCAAACCATATTTCTGTGTATATATTTGATCGCACCAGCTCTGGATTTTTTTTTTTTAATTCTTGTTCAACTTTCTCAAGCATAAAGAAATGTGAGGCTATCACGGTTTGAAAGAGAGCGAGTCATATCACAGAATCTCAGTTTCTATGAAAAGAGACAACATTCATACTATTCTTTGATGTTTTGACAGACTTGATAACTATAAATGTCCGTATATCAGACGTGTTTATATTGGGAATGTTTGGTTTGACCCTGGCGTGTGGCTGTGGGACAGTGCGGGGGGTCTCACTGCTTCCTGTTTATCACATCTTCTACGTGAATGTCAAACAGTTTACCTAACAAGGTACGCTCTCTCTGTCTTCTCTCTGTCACAGCCGTGGATGCGCACACACGTATACAAAAAAAATACACATGCACTGTCATGCAACATACACGTACACAAACATACGCAAAACTCACATAAACACACTCAAATGCATGTCTTTGTAAAAATACACCCCCTCTTTTTCTATCTCAAGCACACGCACACACACACACACACACACAAACTCCTATACACAGGAGTGACTGGATTTCAGCGAGGCAGGAAGTTAATATCATTAAGTCAGTGTAATGTAAGAAAACGTAAAATAAAGTAAGTAAAAAAGGATTTAGATATAATAACAGAAGCAAAAAAGGGCAAAACAGGCTTTCCTTGGTTTCAACTTGAATTGAACTATTTTTAGTATCAGTACAAATTAGAAAAGTAAGAAGCACTGATTCAGCACTGCCTACCTTCAAGACAAAGCTTATACACACTTTTTTTCCAAGGCATTATTTGGGGGGGGGGGGGGGGGGGGGGGGGGGATAAGAATAAATTTTGTTTTTATATAACATATCCATCTGTCATGTCTTTATGCTGGAGTAATATAACAACAAAAGGCAGCAGAGAGAAAAGGAGTATATTCCTGTTATGTGTATGTATGCAACAGTACACTGTGCAGGCTATAGGAGCAGACTTTTTTTTTTCTTTCTGTAAAAATGTCACTGAGATGTCTTTTCAGGAACAATTCTTCCTGTCTTGGTTTCAGGGATTTCTCCAGACTTAACTGTCTTGTAAACCTTGCAAAAGCTATACAAAGTAACACGAGATCCTGCATGTCAGAGCGAGAGAGAGGGGGCAGAAAGAGGGAAGAGGAAAGAGTGGGATTGAACCAAAGTAGGGATGCATGTGAACGACTGGATGAGGTGATGGTAATTTGCAAGCTCCGTTTTAGAGCTTTAGAAGATCCGCCATCTATCTGATATCCACTGTGGCTCTAAAATCCTCAGTGGGTGGCTGAATGCTTGAGTGTTTGAACATGTTAAAGTAATAATTCTCATGTAGTTTAATGAAACTGTGTCCATGGCATTGAAACAAAACCTTTAGTAGCAATTTTGTTTTAATTTTCTCTGGTCACGCTTTATTTAGATTATTTTAAAAAAAATCATATTCACTCACATTAAAGTTATGAGTTCAAAATTCTGATAATACATATGATAGTTTTACATTTTATAATCACTAAAGTGATTTATTTATGTATTTTGGTATCATTTCCCTTAGTTTATATTTTTACAATGACAACAATAATAGTAATTTGATGCCTTAGAAACCCTGAATATGATTACGACCAAGATACCTGGTCATTAAGAATAATTGTTTTTATCATTCGTCACATTTTTTTGTTAATGTCACACTGCTCAACATAATAAACATATCACATACCTTCATTAATGCACGTAAAAATCCATGTAGATTATTTTTCTTTTCTTTTCTATTCTAATCTTTTCTTTCTTTCTTTGTTTTCTTACTTACTCATTGATATAACAAAAACTGTAGCCCAATAAGTTAGCTGGGCCCCTCTGTGATGCTGCTACAGGTCTAAGCCCTAGAGCAATGTTGACGGACGGACCAGAAATTTGCCCAGATAATAACCCAAGGGATTAGGAACCAAATGGAGTCCAGTGGCACTCAGAGTCCCTGGACTTAACTCAGTCAAAGTAATCAAACATGGCGAAGGACAGGACGTACACAGACATATAACCATTGTGGGAGAAAAAGCACACCGCAAAGACTTTTAAATACAACCCCTCTATGTGTTATTTAGCAATTTTATCTTTTTCCCCAATGAATTTTTTCCATTCTTCCAGATAATACGCCATGTAATGCCGCCTTGTGTGTGTTTGTGTGTGTGTGTGTTGTGCGTTCGTATAAAAGAGAGAGAGAAAAGGGAGCAAATGAGACAGCAGACGAATGTGTGTGTGGGTGGTCTTCTAAAACTAGAGCACACAGCCATTGAAGCTCTACACTGCGAGTATAAGTCAACTGTTAAAGGCCACACGAGCAGCCTGAATGAAATCACAATATTCCAAAATGAAAAAAAGCTCACGGAGAGCAGGGAACGGTGTCCCACTGAGACATGCTGAAGGTCTGTGGATGGGCCTGGCTGCTCCCCTCTACAAAGCAACTCTTTCACAAGGGGAAACGTTCATGAGATGGCCGATTCACCTAATGAAGTTTCAATAGATTTAAATAGCCGGAGAGCCAAAGCCAGGTCTGAGTAAAGGAAAGGAAAAGACCTCGAGTCATACACGCCTGCTCCTGCTGCCAGCCCTGACTACAACCATCTAATTCTATGTTCATATGAGCAACTGGACAGGGAAAATGACCAAAAAAGAAATTAAAATTAAGAAAACCATTTAAAAAATAAAGAGTGATGATCACAATTGTATACCTCAAAAAGTGTTAACATTTCCATTGTGAGGTTTAGTGCTTCTTAAGGAATCTGACGTCCAACAGCATCAAGCAAAGCAGCGGACAGTCACGGAGCTGTAGAAAATCAGCAGCCCCACCTCTTTATACGTCTATCAGCAGACAAACTCTTTCCAGCTCATCATCCCTCCCTCAGTTTTCTTTTCCCCATCTCTCTCACAGTCTCCTCTGCTCTCTCTGACAGCCTTCACTCTCTCAGCCTGTCTGTCTCTGTGGATTTCCTGTGGCCTCAGGGCTCCTCTATATCCACCGCTCTCCAGAGACTCGGCTTGTCCTCTACACATACGTAGACATACACACACAAACACACACACAATCAACTCCATGTCTCTGGGGCCGCAGTGATAGAGATCTTCAGTTCGGTCCACCGCTTCCCTCTGGGCTCAGACTAGAAGAGATGCTGCCAATAACGGGGATGTAAGTGTGTGCGCGCACGTGTGTTATGTCAGTCATTCTCTGTATATGTAGTCTCTACTGCATGTGTACCTCTGGAAGTTTATCTGCATTAGACCTTCATTTCTCTGGATGCACTTCTGAGCGGAAGTAAGATGGAAGGAGAGACTCAGAAACAGACACACAGAGAGAAAGACTGAGAGTCTTTGCCCTGTGAGAAGAGGATAAAGTGGGCAGAAGCTCTTGTAGCTGCAGGGCTCCAGTCTCTGCCAATGGTTTCCAGATGGGGCTCATTAGCCCTGCATTGCTCCAGCGCATTGACCACTATAATCCACTAGGATATCAATACACATGCTCTAAGTGACACAACACACACACACACACACACACACACACACACACACACACACACACACACACACACACACACACACACACACACACACACACACAACAAACAAGGTCCAACAAACGAACTGACATACATGTAAAATTGATGTGATTAACAATTAGTGTGTGCACATCCTGTAATACGGCAAAACTCAGTGTAAAAGATAATTAAGTAACAAAGCGGTGATTCCATAGGAGAACCAGAAACTACATAAGTACCTAAATGTCACTAGAAAAATCTAAGATTATCATATTTATTGTTTTTCAGTTTATTTTAATATACATCAGTTCCAATATATTGCAGGGTCAGTATTACTGATGAACAAACATGCATGGAGAATTTTAACTTAGTGAGTTTGAGACAATTTCAACAAAAAGCCATATTTGGTTAAAAAAAAAGTTTACTTTTGGCATTTTTGCCAAGTAGGCCAGCAACCTGGAGCCACTTCTTCAACATTAACACTGAAACTAATATTTTGGGGTCCCATTTAAACTGCTACTTGAGGACGCTGATGTATTTGTCTTCTGGCTCAGTTGTACACCAGAGCCTCCAACTTGCGTGCACTGTCTTTTTTGTATGTAATAACCTCCTTATTAGAACAACAAAACTGTCAAATTGCATTTATAAAGTGGACTAAAGATTGTAGGAGAAAATAATTACAAGTATAAAATGACCTCAAATGTATTTTCTCCACATAAATCTTCTTATTTTATATAAATCTTACTTAAACGCATTCTAGAGTACATTTTTTACTCGCTTTTCACCCCTGAGAATCACATATGAAAATGAAATTTAAGAGATGAACACAATGTGGTGTGTGGGAGAAAATCCTTCCCACGCACTGCTGTGGCCGCACAAAGAGACAGTGTTCAGAGTCCGACAGTGTGGCGATGCGTGACATGTTGGTGTGAAGCTGCCTGTAAAACCCACAGAAACAGGTATGGGTCACGAGCAACAGCACACATGGAGGGTCAGCCTGTGCTTTCTCACTGTGTCTGCGCTGAGTGTTTGTGTAGGGTGGAGGTGGAGGTGGTGGATGTGTGTCTGTAACTGTGTATTTTTGGAAACCTCATGATACAGAACAGCATCTCCACTTGAACCCATGGTGCACCATTCATGGAGGCTTGTCAGTGGGTGTGAGCATCCACAAACCCACTGTCCTACCCCCGGTCAATATCACACTCGCACGCGCACACACATTCTACATACAGACACAGTTTTCTGCACACATGAACTCAGCATACTTTGACCACCACATATGGTATCGGTTTTAACCCTCTCTTTTCATTGTCCAAAACCAGAAGTTATCGTCAACCAATGATGGATGCATCTGTAAACTGAGGATATATCATTAGCAATAGTTAACAGCCTCATGATGTTTACATTATTGATACACAGCTGCTGAGGAGTGTCAAACAAGCAGCGTGGATAAATATGTTTTCCAGGTGGGACTATTGATCACCAAAAGGTTTATCCCCCTTCAGCTAGTGGTGCTACACCTCAAGATCGATTGATACCTTCATTAGCCAACTGGATGTGACCCTAACCCAATACCAAATCTGTGTTTGTTATTGCGAGAAAGAAATGAGCCCAGTGGGGATAAAGCTGGCTGCGCCGATAAAAGGACAGGAGAGATGGTGACAGACAGGAAAATAAAGAAAGGTAAGAGAGAGAAAGTAGTGTTGAGAGGAAGGAAATGCATAAAATGGAAATATTGAAGGTTTGTTTAAGGGTTCATTTTACACTGAAGACTGGATAATGAAAAAGATGACCAGCTACTTATCACATTCATTGGAGACATGCATATAAATGCACATGCCTTTCAGGGCTAGTAGTTTGCTGCCCAGCCCTACATTACATTGGCGTATGTATGTGCAAGCAGGCTGGCTTAACATCTGGTTTCCATGAGGGTCTGAGCAGACTGAGAGCAGCCAAGTACAGCACAGAAGGTATTAGAGGTAATTTACTTATTAGAGAAAAAAGACTCAATCTCAGGAGCTGTGATTGTAAATGGAGATGGGGCTTATCTGAGGGACTATCGGTGTCCCTGCAGGGGAAATAAAAGTAGGCAAGCAGTGGCAGTTTAACACAAACAAGTGTACATCATAGCCACAAACATACATGCACACATGTTAACACGAGCACACATGAACAACACCATGCAACATTATTCCATTTGAATTTTTTTAGCTCATACTTATAAATTGGATTACTTGAACTGCGGCCCTTCGTGTCACACCAATAACAACATAGCTGATAAATGAGGAGGCTCTTTTAACAGAGGTCACGACTTCATTGTTTAACTGCGAAGACTGACTGCTGGCCTGTTGAGTCACAGTAAGTATGTGGGTCACCCAACACAAAATGTAATTTCATGCTTAGATGAAATCCTTTTTTTTAGTTTTTATTTTGGTCATTAATCGTTGAGTATTTATTTTTATTCATTATTGAGATATAATTGCTGCAATGGAGAGTGCAAAGGATCATTTCTCAAAAAAGTTATGTATTACTTACTAGTCATTTCTTTATTTGAAAACTAATTAAATTACCTACTCACTCCTTGGAGTAAGCAATTTGTTGCGCTACTTTTTGCATTGCTTTAAAATTCCTCTGTAACATGTACTGAAATATTCTGCCACATAATTACAAAATAACAATAAAATTAGGACATGCAGTTTTTTTTTAGTTTGCTAGATTTAGATTGCTACCTTGACTCTACTGCAGAAACATTTACAGTTTGAGGCTACAATGAACTAAACTGCTCATCACAGCCTCTGTTACCTGCTGAAATCAGGCTCTGGCTGCGGGTCAGCATACGCTCAACATTATCATCACTGTTTTGCTAATTTTGTGTTATGCAAAGAGACAATTTTGTGTTAGCAGTCTAATGCATATATAATGCTTATTTCTGTCCTGGATTTTACCATCGTGCACTTGTCCTTTCATGTAATAAAAATAAAAATAATATCCATATCATCACATCTCAAAATTTGCAGATAGTGTGATCATTTTTCTCCTCTTTGCACTCAAATCAGATGATTGTAACACAAGTGCAAAGGGGAAAAAGGAACATTTGGTAGGGTGTTTTTGCCTATCTGCACAATAGGCAGCTATTTAAAAAAAATGTAAAATAAATAATAATGTTAAAATAAAATGTGCTATATAAATAAAATTGTCCTTGATATTGTGATTAACAATATAAATGAAACTGCAAATTTGTTACTTTCAACTGAATTAAAGTGAACTGAAAGTAAAGTGATAACTGAATTTGCTACAGTAATGCACGATATTACAGAATTATCAGAACATGTAATCTGATTATACCCCACACTGGTCAGGATGTGTAGCATAATTAAAAACAATATTTTTTGATTATAAAGCAAGTTAAATGTCTCTCTTCAAAATACTTTTTTTTTGCTATGGAAAATGCAGTTACTCTAGATAAGGAAAATAATGTATAGTATTTTTGCTCAGAAAAAAATCAAGGAGAAAATAATGTGCATACAAAAAGTGATCTCATTCATGGCCACAGAATGGCCACATCACTTAAACTGATGGTCAGTTTCCCTCTCCCAGCGCAGACACATCAGAATAAAGCCGTTTCTTCTTGTTCGTGGTGATAGCACTGGTTGCTTGACCAGTATGATTCCTCCACTGCTACAATAAGTGGAGACCCAAATGGTTACTTGGAAAGGCAATAAAAAGCAGCAGTTTTTTTCTTTGCCATTAGAAATCATGTGTGTCACACTAGACCTGAAAAGAGTGGAAATAAACCAGAAGCTAGCGTAAAGCCTAGAAGGGTGAAAAGAAGAAGAGCTGACAAGCCTTACCTTGATTTACCCCAGGCAATAAGATAATTTATTGTACTGTAAGCATAGAGGGAGGCTTTGTGTCAGTTTTATCATCGTGAGTATCAGGAAATGCTTTTACTTTTTATTTTCCTAGTTAAGATAAATCTTTTCTTTTCTTTTTTGGGGATTTGTTGCTTAATCCTGTCATCGTGAAGCTATTTCACTCAAGGGCACCAAGAGATGACATCAGTGTTTAGAGATGTTGTCACAGTTAATGGTTCCCAAAAAAAATCATTGTTGTTATCTGTTTGTAAATCGAATGACGCGTTTGTGGCTAGTTAGTCATCAACAACCTGCGTCTGTAGCAAGCTGGAAATATTTTCACCTTTGTGTAACTGCCATAACTACTGGATGAGTACAATAGAAGTAAAATTGAAAAGACATGGGAAACTGTGGAGAATGTGCACAGCACTGCTAGGTAAAAATCTTGAGCAACCCTTAATTTCTTTCTATTTTGCAAGGAAAATGGGTTATGGGTGCAGTAATTTATTGAGGTATGTAGAAACATAAATGGAAATGCAGAATATAAGGCAAAAACAGAGGTTGCACAGTTCTAATTAGCTTAGAAGTCAATATTTGGTATAACCATCATTTTTCTAGCCTGAACTCAAACTTTCTTGTAATTTTTTGTAATTTTAAATAGTCTTCAGGAATAATTCACGAGACCTCTTGATGGACATCCCATAGCTTTTATTTGGATGTTGGCTGCCTTTCATTCCATTCACTGTCAAGATGATTCCACAGTTCTCTAATGATGCCGAGGTCCAGTCTATGGGGAGGCCAGTCCATGACTGATGTGTTCAGCTGTATCTTTTTCTATCCATCTTTTATGCCTTTTACGGCAGTTGCATTGTGTTTGACATTTTTCACTGTTATGCTCAAAAACAAAGCTATTGCCAAGGGGATGGGGGATTAAAGTCTATTCTTACTTTTCTGTAATTCAGTTTTATGTCTAACACCACTGGCGGACATTCAGTCCAGAGCCTCCGAAGTGTTTCACTGATCGCTATAGGCCTTCATTGTCATACATCTCTTCTGACCTCCTACACACAGAGTGACAAGGATATGAACCAAAAAATTTTAACTTGGATTCCATGAGACCCGTTGCCATTGATTTTGAGTCTAGTTCTTGTATAATTTTACATACCTCACCCATATCTCCTTGTTTTCCTTCCTTTAGAGTGCTTCTCAACACCACCCTGAAACAATGAGGCTTCATTGAACACTTAGAACACTTTTAATCTCTCAATCTCTCAGTACTGTGTTTTGGCTAGAGTTTTTATCCATTACTAAAGACATGACTTTCAGATCACTTTTATCTGCTTTAGATAGGTTTTCTACTTGTATTTGTCTTCTACTTGTGTAGTTTTCTCAGGTGTTTTAAGAACACACTCCACACCATGTTGGGAAATGCCACGCTTTCAGCTAATAGCTCTCTGGGAATCTCCTTTTTGATGCAAATATACTATTACTATTACTAATACTATATGCTTGTCAAACTGCATTATTGCTGCCATTTTCTTTAGAGCCAATTGACGTGATTGGGGAAAACTGTGTTTTTGTAACAAACTGCTAATAACTACATAGAAAGTACCTGAAAATATATTTTAAAATTTGTTCTTTGCCAAATCATCTGTTATGGGTAAAAACAACACTGGTTCATCCCTGCTTTTTTGATTTATGCTTGAATGATTCATAGGTCAGTCTTAAGTGTCTAGGCAAACAAAAAGCATTCCTCTAAAAATAATCAGTTTCAAGGTCTGGTCTGAAAAGGAGTGAAAAAGCAGCCAATGTTGAAAGAAAAATTGTGAAAGACCTTCAGAAGACCTGGAGAACTGCTGGTCAAGACCATTTTGAAAAATTACAAGAATGTCTGCCGCTTTGAATGACAAATATCTTTTAAAAATTAAGGTTGGCCCGAGATTTTAGCACAGCATTGTAACACTTCCGATTATAGCCACTCAATCTATGTGAAGCAGATTTTAGTGCTTCACTGAGTGGCTGAATGGCTTTCATTGTTGTCTCCCAGTGATCTATGACTCAGGTATACTCCTCCAGAAAAGAAGTCATCCCCCATACTCTACCTTACATGCTAACTATCCACAACTGTGCAGCTGAAACCAGATAGTCCAAAAAAACACAACAGACATTAAACTGCACAAGCACTGGCTTCTGAGCTCTGCGGATTACAAAATCAAAGACGTCATTTGCATCCGGCTCACACACACTCAGACAATGCCCCCGCACTGTGAGCATCATCTGCTCTTTATTTTTCCAGCTCCCACATGTTCTTGTAGGTGATGAAGAGAATAGTAAGCCTGTGTTGTTCCACATGTCATCTCGGATTTTAGTGCATCATTAAGCAATTTTCCTTGGCCAGTGAGCTGAAATGAACAAAATCTGAACAAACTGTTTTTTGGGTCATTTATTGTTTGACTATTTTTTATATTTACCTCCTAAATGTATTTATAATTGTGTGTCTCTGGGGGACAGCGTGCCTCATCCTACCACACACCACACCCTTTAATCACCTTTGCTCTTTAGAGATGAGCTACAACTTGGTCTGCAGTGTAAGTGAGCAAGAGCTGTTGTGATGTGTTTGCGTGTTTGGGGAGGGAGGGAGGTTGTTGGATTAGGGAGGAGAGTTTTTGGCACCCAATCCATTGATTGATGGAGTAAATTGGGTGGGCCAGGCCTCACTGAAAGGAGGAGTGTGTCGGGTAACATCTGCCCTCAGCTGTCTGCTGTCTGATCGATCCCTGCACAGTGGTGGGCCAGAGAAGCTCTACTACTGATAAAACGTTCACACAGGTACGCACACAGATTAAATTCCTTCTATGGCTCAGTGTTCACACACATATTAAAGTATCTTTATAAAGTGGAAAAGGCTTCATTGCATTTGAATGTGCTGGTTTGAGATGAACTGCTGAAGACTCACTGCTGAGTTTACGAGGGAGAGCTCTCTGTCTGTTTTGTGTCTCTGTGTCAGGGTGACTTTACCACAGTGATCTGGCTCATTTCTTCCTCTACAGCACTTCAAATTGTTTTTTATTCTTTACTGTGGTAGTTCTGCTTTTCTTTTAAAAAGTACTCAGTTTAGAAAGTACTAGGTATTGTAACTACTAGCCAAAGCAATCTGTTTTGCCCGTTATTAAACGTGCAGTGTATGTTTTAGGGTTTGAGGCCTACAGTAACTTAGTATTGTATTGCACTTGGCTTTGAAGGTCTACCCTCGCTCCTTTTATCCTTCTCTCTGTCCATGTCTACGTCCAAAGAGATGCTCTAACCGCCACTGTCTGTGTGGCCTCCTTTGTTGTAATGCTGGCCTGCTGTTCCCTTTCCAGAGAAACCATGGTGTGTCATAGCCACAGAAATAGATTTGTGTTTACATCACCTTAAACCCAGCCCAGTGCTTGTTTTGAAAGATGTTCTGTGGTGAACTCTGTGGAAAAAAATGTTTCTTTTTCTTTGGGTTGGAAAGAAATCACCAGGTATACTTATAAAATTCACCCTGGTTGAGTTAACAGCGATTTCACATCTTGAAGCTGAGCCCTAATTTGGGACAGATTTACAAAAGTATGCTTCAAAGGTCTCAGTTTTTAGATATTACTGTGTGAAGAAGTATTTGCAGATCTTACACCACTGTGAGTGTTTAACTGGACGGGTAGAGTGACAATGAGCTTTTGCAGCTTTCCAAGCTCTGACAAAGTGGAGTGCTGATTTCTGTGGTTATTCCTCAGGTGTGATAGTGTAGTGCAGGACGCCCCCTACAGGATTTAGGCTACACTGCAAAACCGTTTGCTGCTAATTGAAAAACAATTCCACACACCCAATCCACAAACTGCTTTGTAGCAATATCAAACCTACAAAGTGATAAAATGATCGGCACCAGTCTTTTATCATTTCTATGATAAATTATGAGGCCACTGATCCTACATTGCTATGATAAAGTCACTGGTAGACTATAACAGAAGGAACTTCTTTAAATGAAACTCACAGATGTCACTTCGTTGGTTCATTGAAATATACAATACATATCTGTTTATATGCTTATTACTTCACCACATTTGTAAACTAGAACAGCAGAAGGACTATAAACTATCCTTTTCATCTACTATTACAAGCATACATTGTCTTTACGATCTTCTAAAAAATACAGCCTACTGCTATGACTAGCTATACTCTATGCTGGCTCGGTGTACGAATGAGTAAGCGACGATAAGTCTGAGTGTTCTCTACTTGATGAGTGGCCGATAAGATGGCAGGGGTCAGATGTGAGTGGTCATCTCCTCACCACTCTCAGAGCGTACCATAAATTACATGATAGTGTCTGGGTGCTGTCAAGCCTGCCTGCTGCCCACTGGGGTTAAACCAACAGTGGCCTGAGAGGGGAGGTGGACGGACAGAGGGAGGCCAGGGAAAATTCTGCTTTGTCTTCTTCAGTGACAGCAATAGCAGTGCGTCAGTGATAGGGAGTGAAGACACAGAAGACACTCTTGCTCTAGGTATATGCTTAAATGAATCACTATTAATATTCACTTGTGCATTTTACTCTGCAGACTTTTAGAGATTTTCATGCCATACTCATTCTTTTGGGTACAACAAACCAGTGCCATAGCTGACTTTCTTCCCATGTAGTGACTTATTTTCTCTCTCCATCTGCTTCTCTCTTTGTCCCACCATTCTTCCCTTAAGTGGAGGCTGAAGCAGTGACAGCCTTACCCAGGGCTAAAGATAGAGCTCTTTAGAGCCTTCATCTGTCATTCTGTGACAGTATTGTAATCAGGCCCAGAAGATCCTGCCTACAGGCCGGACTCGACAAGGGGCTTGAGCAGTCCTAAGCCCACTGGACAGCTGCCAACCCACGGGAGGCATGCAAGTAAATGCAGCATAACCCTCATGCTCTAGCTAATGTCAGAGCATGGAGGAGAAATTTATACAAAGCTGCTGAGAATTGAGAACTTTTAAAAACACGACTAAATATTGGAGCTTCGACTTAGACTCCGGTGATGCCACCAAAGAGAGGACTCCAGCTATTTGGGTATCACTGTGTCAAAATAAAATGTAAAACCGCAAACCCCCTGGTTCTAAAAAAGAAAATACTGCATTCACCATACAGACTGATGGGAAAGATGGTCAAAAAAAACCAAAACAAAGCCTCGAGCTGCAAACAACCAGAAGTTGATCATAGCAGTGAGAGCTGCTAATATTTATACTGGTGTAAATTTAATTTAGCATCAGTGACTGTGAGTCAGTATGTTTTTGGCTCGGCCAGCCAAAAAGTGTTTTTGAAACTGAATGACTTTTAGAGAGAATTTGAGGTTTAAAGTTAAGTGTTTAACATGTTAATATAGCAGAATTACTAAACATGTATGTGTGCAGTTGTTTATGAATGGAGATGGTTGTTAAGGTGAAACATTTCACCTTAACATTTAAAGTTCTCTGGGGTCCTGCGCTGCTACTCTGAGTAATATGTTATCGTGTAGCATTGCTTTGTTTTGCCTAAATCCAAAGATTTCAGATTACACAAGAGTGCATGGATAGTGTAAACACTCAAAATAAAATTTCAACATCCTAACAATGGATTTTCCTAAATTTCCTCAAAAGAAGACGTCTTCTGCAACCATGAGTAAAACCAGAGATGGACGATGGTCGATGATTAAGATAGCAAGTATCTCGTTTTTTTCTGTGTTTGATCATTCACATGTGTACATTTGCTCCTGTGCATATTCTCATCTTCATTTTTGTTTTTCGCTTCAGTCTTCTTATGATGAACTTTCTGCTGTGGGCAAAAGTGGAGGTCGGCTGAGAGAAAGCAAAAGAGAGACAGAGATACTATCAACATCCTGTCTGTGTGACCTGGTGCAAATGTTCATGTTAGACAGCAATCTGCTGGATCGTGTAATCCCTCTGAGATTGCAGCACAAGGAAAGAAAAGAAACACGAGGCTGTGTTTGTATGAGGCTCATTCACAGAAATAGAACTGGATTATTATACTTCTGTAATCAATTTAGCTATTAAATTACATTTTTTATTGACTGCATGAAAGTTTTATACCAGAATTTGCACATAGCTTTTTTAATAGGTTTATTTATTTAAATGGTATTTTCACCCAAATTGCAAAAACACATTTTGTTATTTGTTTCTTTTAACAAAAGATTTAATATCTGCAGGTTTTGAGGCACCCGCATCTGAAATTTCTTCCACTGCACACCAGGATGAGGGCAAATGGAATTTTATTTGTGGTTTTCACAGCACTCAAACTTAAGAAACCATCCCTATACTTAGATAACCATTCAGCATGACATACAATCAACAAGTTTTTATTGGAACTGTCTACCGAAGAAATTGGCCTTAAGAAAACTGGCAGTGTGTTCTGTGGATTCTCTTGAATAGCCTAAGAGAGATGCTGTTTCCAGAAATGACTCAAATGTAACAATTCTAGTGGATAGCAAAGTCAGTCTGTGGGTCAGCTGCTGGCCTAAATGCCATAGCATTTTACAGACAGTGTAGCTGCAGAAATTCATGGCAGGCAATCTATTCTACTAACTTTCATGATCCCCCTGACTTTTCCTCTAGCTCCACCATGAGGTTAATATCTATGGAGTTGGGTAAAATGCCTCCACATGTTTTGCTCCCACTTGGAACAGTTGTAATCTGTTTGGTATCTAAATTGAATTTGTTTTTGTTTTTTCTCAAAAACACTGACGTAAAAGCGCAGAGTCACACAGAGCTGTGATGTAATGAAGTATCAGATGACACATCTCAAATTCTGGAATGATTAAGCAGATCTGTCTTTATGTTAAGAATAAATAGCTTCACAGTAAACAGAGATTTGTGTTGCAACAAACCGGTCTTTTAACAACATAACCATTGAAAATAATGATTTGCTTTAGTGCTACGTGTACCGTAAACCACTGGTAAGCATGACAGCAGAGAACTAACAAATCCCTCCTACAAGGTAAAGTCACTTATCACCCACCAGCATGCACACTTGCATTGAATACGACATGTGAACAACCCAGGGGATCACAAGTCCACAGAAAAACAGACGCCTAAAAAAGAGGAAAAAAAGATTCTAACATGAGTATGTTTGTAGTCAGAGATTGGAGTAATTTCCTGAGAGTGGGCATGAAAATGCTGTTCCAGCTCTCCCAGGAAATGGGTTAATGTGGGAAAGCTGAGAGTTGCAGCCATGTTGGGTTTAAGGGTTAGTGGCAGGGTTGTAGAGCGTGTATAAGCCTGGAGCTGTAGTCAGTCTGACTAATGATAAATGGATGGTGCAAGTAAGAAAATGGTGGGTGGATGGGGCGGAAGTTCTTCCTGCTTTTTAAGCTGACCTTAACAGTCTTCTTTTTTAATGACCAGAGATTGAGAAACAGCTTTCCTCTCACATGCAAGCACATCCCCATACAAATCCTCATACATGCTAACATATTAAACATCAATGCATCAGTTATCTTTTGCTCTTTTTTACGCCATATATTACACCAGTGTAATTAACTTTATAGTGTTTGGTAAATGTTCATTGGAATGCAGACAACACTTTAATTTTTGGGGGTCAGACGTGGGCAGAATTCCCTGGTGTGCAGGTATCACTGGCTGGCATCAGCTTGCTCAGAGCTCATCGTCTCAAACTGCTCTTTTATTACAGGAAATTGCGTGTGGAATGAGCACCAATCTGGCTCCCTATGACACATCTGTACCAAGGGACCCACTGATGCAGGTCAGAGTTTGAATAGCAAGTGAGTCGGTGCAGTTAGAATCAGTATGTTCATGTGTTTGAGTCCCAGTGGGAACCCAGTGAGTTTCAGATGTTCAGTATGAGGATATTTTCAAAGATGAGGCTATAATTGTCAAGGGTTAAAGTTTCTTTCTTTTATTTTAAGTTACAGGACAGTAACTTTGGGTTAGTAAGAGTTATGGCCTCATTTTTATTAGGATGATGACTTTGATTTGGGTTAAGGTTAATCAAGAGATAATAACCTTTGAGTTAGGGTATGTGTATGTGTGTATTTGTCTTTGTGTATGTCACGTATGTGTGTGTGGTCTGCTGAAATGATAGATGTGTAGAGGGAGGAGTGTGAGGCGGGCAGTAAACAGTGAGACATGCATGTAGGAGGTCTGGGTGCAGACTAAAGCCAGAGCTGTCAGGTTCCCAGACAGAGATACAGATAGATTCCATCCCTTGGTCTACACAGCACTATAAACCTTCCCACCAACCAGCTGGGATTAACAACCTTTAGACCAATAAATGATCAGTTTTCTCTGGTGCTGGGGTCATCATTGGGTTCTTAGGAACTGTATTGCTCAGCCAGAAAGTGTATTTATTGTCTGTTGTCATGTATTTTCTGATTCGGACATTAGGAAAACCCCAAAGAAGCTGTGCAACCTCCACGCTGTGGATGGTGGTGATAATAAGTAAATCATATAACTTATATAAAGAT
This sequence comes from Rhamphochromis sp. 'chilingali', assembly GCF_963969265.1. Taxonomy (NCBI): domain Eukaryota; kingdom Metazoa; phylum Chordata; class Actinopteri; order Cichliformes; family Cichlidae; genus Rhamphochromis; species Rhamphochromis sp. 'chilingali'. The sequence continues at coordinate 25,371,004 of NC_137933.1, forward strand.
GTCTTTATATTAAATAAACATATATTAATATTAGAAGAAAAAGTTAGTCAAGTGTACTTTTACACTCCACACATTCATACACTTTGAAATAAATACATATTAGAGTAATATAGCCAGTTATTTTAACTAACAAGACTAATATTAATTAAAGAAAAGTGTGACTGGGTCTTATTTAGAATTGTGTTCCTATTCACTATATAAAAGACAGTGTAACTTAATGAAGTGAGACTGAATTACTTTATATACATTTTACATCAATAAAAAAAACATTTGGCAATAAAGATTCTGAATAAACTATGATTAAAATTATCCCAGAATTCCACTGAATACATTTTAATGAGATAATCTTCAAGAAATGGATCACAATTTGAAAAAAGCAGGTGATTTGGCTTGCTTTTGTATCTTAAATTCTAACTTGTTCTAAACTGGTGAACTCTATATGTATGAGCTTTTTTGGCCATGCATAAAGCGGTATTACAGTGCTGCTGGAGTACTGATAAGATTTAAAAATTCTGCCAACTAATGTGATCTTACGTCCACAGGGTTTACTCTGAAGTCCTTTTTAGAGTAGGGCAGAGTGGCGTATGTATTGATGGGTGTGCATATGTGTGTGTGTGTATGAGGGTGGAAGGCTTCCTCTTCTGACCCTCTTTGCACCCAGGGGTCACACATTGTTTCAGAGGATGCAGACACCCAGGCTGATGGATGACCATTCAGTCTGCTTCCCCAGGCTCGCCGTTACTCGGGAAATCGTAATTCACCCCAAGGGAGAGGCTTAAGGCGAACCAGGTCTTCTCTTCTCCGGCTGTTTGCTCCTGGATCCAGGATGCGATGAAGAGGGTTGAGAGCTCAGCTGCTTCAGCTGGCTTCTTAGGAGAGGTGGAGTAAATCTTAAGCTTATATCATATTATACTGTGCTGATGGCTATTGCCATATATGGGGCAACCAAAAATGCAGCTTGTTTTTTTTCTTCATCCTTGCATTTAGCCACTATATGTGTGCAGTAACTTAAAACTCATGCTTGTTTACAGACAGCCTTTGTCACATGTTGAGCTTACAAATGGAATGATACAGCCAATGGTCTCTGCTCTCTTTCAACAGATACAGCTACAACTTTTGTTATGATCCAAGGTCAAGTGTGTTTTACAATAATTTCTCAGCATTTTGCAAATTCTAAAAAACACAACCGAAAACCTCTTTTCACATGAGGCGCAAGAAAAAAGCCCCTCTCTCATGGAAACATGATTGGTCAAACCACAAAAGGTACTCTCACATCCCCAAACTTTGAAGGAACTCTCTATTTCATACCCAAAATAACAGTGAAAAACAACTTTAACTACTTTTCTCACAGACATATAAAGTGGACATGTGGACAAGTTGTTCCATTAGTTTTCTTGACAAGTCAGAGTACCTAGGACTAAAGACTAAGACTGATGAGCCCTTAGTTCAGTGCATGCCATCACCACCCGTGCTCACTGCCAAGTATTCAATTAGGATCAATGAGTGATTAGGTGTAGATGAGGTAGAAATCATAGTAAGGCTTGGTGTGGAAAGTCTTTAAAATATATGTATCTGTGCATGTGTGTGTGTGTGTGTGTGTGTGTGTGTGTGTGTGTGTGTGTGTGTGTGTGTGTGTGTGTGTGTGTGTGTGTGTGTGTGTGTGTGTGTGTGTGTGTGTGTGTGTGTGTAACAAAGACAAAATGAGACAGACATAGTTTTGAGTGACTCAATAATACAATGAGCTTCTAAATGAGCCACTTAAAGACTCGCAGACCTGTCTGAGTTGTCCTGAGCTTCGACACCATCTGGTTTTATGACTCATTAATTGAACAAATGTTTATAGTAAAAGACAAGAAAGAATATTAAATAGATGTTGAGTCATCTCACACTGTCAAACACTCTACGACATCAAAACTATTTTTAAAAATCTACTTAATTTTAAATTTGAATTGTTTTAATCTTCATAGTTCTGTTTTTCAATATAATGTCAGCAAGACTATTAAAGAGATTCAAATACTCCACTTTAATATAATAGCAATGGTTTCTGTGGTGACTAATTTCGCAAAAGATTAGAATTCACAACCTCCACCTTGTCCTAAAATAACAACAGACAAGACTGCCAGAGAAGAGCTCAAAAGTTGAAAACATGTAATAAGGACAACATAAACTTCTCCAGCAAAGTATTCACACATTACCAAAGATACAAGAAACTTTCTTTAGATACTGCAAATTAATATCTTTTTTTTATTGTATCACATTCTTAAATTGTACATAGAAATGTTATTACCACAGCTGCTCACTTTACAAAAGAATTTTTCACAACATAATTTGCAGAGCAATCACAGAAAAATATCTATAGCTGGGGGGTGGTCACGTGTGTGACGTCTAGAGGCTTTAAATGTAGCAGAAACAACAAATAAACAATTATCCCAGAGAGCTCATAGACAGATATGATCTGCTTTTCCTGAAGGAATCACTTAGGAAAATGAAGGAATGGAATTATCTGTGGTGTGCATCAAGATGGCAAGCAGTGCCAAGAAGAATTAGATCCTGTTTGTTATCGGTGGCATACGGGGAGCCTTTGGAAATAATACAAACTTCATGAGACACTGTTTTCCACAGATTTTACATATTAAACGCAGAGTTGTAAAGTAACACTCTAAGCAGAATTTTCAGGTATCTGTACTTTACTTGAGAACTTTTTACTTTTACTTTTTATCTGTACTCTCTATTCCTTTTGGGTTATCCGTTACCAGTGCTTATCGCATACAAAGGGATAAAAGAGGCACAAAGATAACGAGCTTCAGTTACATTTACACAAAAGCTGTAAGAACTGTCCTTCAAAAAGTAGCTACTTTTTAAGTAGCTACTTTAATTTCAGAGCCTTTACTTTATCACTTTTACCTAAATTGTTGAATCAGTACTTCAGCTAAACTAAACGAAAACCAATGTACCGTGCTGTAGTGTGTGGCTAGTTCATAACCTCGTGATTCCACTAGGTGGCAATGTGAAGCTATGAAAGCTGAGGTGAGCTGCCGGTTTTTTTCTTTCAGCACTGGCGTCTTGAAGCAAACTCATAATGAAACGTGCAATAATAACCAATAACTCATCTTTCACCAACAGCATATTTCCTCTTTTCATAAATTTCACTATTTCCTTCTCATGCCGTTGAGCACTCTTATGACATTAGACCTTTCTTTTTGCCCTAAATTACATAACAGGATTTTCCCCTGCGCACTCTCTATTGATGTGAACTGCAAACTGTGCAAACCATCATGGTTAACTAGCCATAGAGGATCTGCTTCAGTGGTGCCACTTTTTCTCTTCTTCGACGGGGCACGGCAGAGAACGGCAACATGCAAATCTCGTGATAAAAATACACTTGAATCCCTCACTGGGTTTCTGCTTTTAAAAATGCAAATTCTTCTCAATTTTTCCTGTGTGCCATATTTTGCTTTCAATCCCCCCTCAAAAGTGCTTATTATGCATGAATACATTGTTATAAGTGTACTATGTTCACAATATCACAACCCATAACTATGCAATATTTCTAACAGATCTAGCACTTTTGTATTTTTAATTCAACTGCATTAACAGGTAATTCCACCTTGGTCATGTGATGGACATGTATGGATTATGGTATTTCAAAGAGGGAAGTGCATAATGTGACTGTACTTTCTACTAAGGCTTGTGGTCGACAGACAGCTTGGCCCACAGACTCATTCAGCTGTACTGGAACCGATTTAGAGCGACTTTAAATAATCCATAACAGCAGCACCTGCTGCCTGGCCCATGTGTGGCTTCTTATTCTGAGAGAGGTTGTGTAATCAATGTGACTTATGCAGTCGGTCCAACGATATAGTTGGAAACATGGTTTAAAACCACAAAGGTCCTGTTCCTCAATCAAAGATGGAGTTAAATGTAATCCACCACAGATCATGCATGCATGCATGCAAAAACGAAATAATTACAAATGATCAATTCATCGTCAAAGTAATATAAAATTGTCTGTTTGCTAAATGATGTTGTGCAAACAGTGCTGGCTGTATTCTTCTTTTGCATGTAACTGATAAAATAAAGCAATATTGTCAAGACTGTACATATCTAGAGAGAGTGATGTCAAAATATCTGTATTGAAAGTCTGTTTCACAGGTATTTTTCTGCTATCACCTTTCTGGCTACCCACATCCCGTCACCTTTGTGCTTTGCATGCACATACACATGCTCAGACAGAGAGCACTGAGCTGTGAGGTTCATGTCAATATACCTCTTATGCTCGCCTAGCTCTGGTTCCTCTGGGACTGTTACCCCACCCTGGCGTTCCCCTTCATTTCGACATCCATCACCTTCTTTTCGTGTTGATAAGTTTTGCTTCTCTTGAACATGAAACAGAAAAAGATCATGCATGAATGTTGTTTATTCACATACTATGCATGTATTTCTGTAGTTAAACGCGAATCAGTATGTTTCCAGTAGCAGCTTATGCCATTTGCTGCTGCGGATAGTGGCAACATCAAAAGCTCCAAACAATATTGTGAAAAAATAAACTTGATGAAAGTTGAGAAGGAAGTCTCATTTTGCCTGATATCAAGAAATCCAACATTCTTTCTAGTAACTGTTGTAAAACTGTTTAGACACATTTTTAAAACAGTTACAGTGTGAATCCAACCTGTCTCACTTAAATCGTTTCTAAAGGTCATGTATAAGGCCTGTGAATTCTGGCACTCGGAAAAGCTGACATATAGGTAAGTTTCAAACTGAAAAAAGTCAATGTTTTAAAAACAATCAACATTTGTCATTCTCATCATAAATTAGTCGTTTCTCTCCCATTCAAGTTTTAGTCCCATAAACCACTTCTCTGTACTCTGCCACTGCACGCCTGTAGAGCAGCTGTTCCTCTTTTTTAGGGGAGAAGTTGACTGCTGGATCTTCTTTCTGGGCTTCTCTCTGTATTTCCTGTCCAGAAACAAATCAGGCGGTCGGGGATCACTCTTGTCAAAGAGTGCAACAAACAGGACGTGGAGTGATGCAATTTTCAGCTGTTCCTTCACCCACTGATTCAGAAATACTGCATTTACATATGTCGTTAAAAGGTGTTTTAACCCAAGCCTCTGATCGCTGATAATTTTCAATTTAATCTGCTTACAGGGTTTCTTTTAAATTACCACAAATGTCAGCTGTTGATACAAATGCCTGTTAGATAAGTCACATGTCAGATATTTAAAGGAAACGTGCATACACAAAGAATGAGGGGCTTGTCTAGCAAATGTTTAAAAAGCAATAAAACGACACGCGCCGATGTAGCAAATCGACTGTAACCTTTGAATACTTTGAAAGTGATGGTGCCTTACAATAAAACCCTTTCCTATAAATCTGTAAAGTTCCTTATTTTCACTTTTGCATGTCAATTTTTTTTCCTCCTGCGTCACACACTTTCCAGTGGGTGTATGATTCTATTAAACAGTCTTGTTTTCTTTTCATTATGAAATTGATCAAACAACAAGAATCCGAATATCAGTTTCTGAATGTTTTTACTGCTCTTTGTTCAAAATACATTAGCAGCTTACCCCACCCAGCTCTCCACCCCCACTCTTTTCCCCCCCAAAAGACCACCATAGGTGTGTAACTAAAGGGACTTTTGGGTTGAAGGACATGAACTGATACTGATTAGAGGATATGATCCTAGATAAGTGGCTACCATGTGTGTGGATGTACATGTGCATTTGTGTATGCGTATGAGTGTGTGTGTGTGTGTGTGTGTGTGTGTGTGTGTGTGTGTGTGTGTGTGTGTGTGTGTGTGTGTGTGTGTGTGTGTGTGTGTGTGTGTGTGTGTCTACACAATGTGTGTGTGGTTAGGTGGCTTTCTCCCTGTGTCCCAGGATGTGGGCTCCTCGTCCACCTGTCTCTCCACTCACAGTGTCCTCAGTGCTCTCCCAGTTCCTCTCTGAATGCCTATTCTCATCTCACCCACACTGAGTCTAAACCAGTGTTCTCCCCAGAGACACCACCAACGCCTTCAGCAGCACAACTTGCATAACACAACCTGTTCAATGTAAATCATAACTTCCCACTGAGACATTTCTTACACCCTGACTAGCTCACCTTTCAGGGCTAAGAATAAGTCCTATAATTAGGCTCTTTTACATAATTCTTCAAAAATCTACCAGACCGCAAATGATAAAATGACGTGGTGCATGAAGATATTTTTCATTAGAACTTATAATAATAGTGGATTGGATTTATATAGCGCTTTTCGGGGCCCTCAAAGCGCTTTACAATTCCACTATTCATTCACTCTCACATTCACACACTGTAACTATAAGCTACAGTTCTGTGACAGAAGTGAGGCTGCCATATCGCTATCAGCCCCTCTGGCCAACACCAGTAGGTGAAGTGTCTTGCCCAAGGACACAACGACAGAGACTGTCCGAGCTGGGGCTTGAACCGGCAACCTTCCGGTTACAAGACGAACTTTGAGCCACAATCGCCCCTTATGACTGTGTCTATTACATTACAGCTGATACAAACACTGAAGAAAAAAAGGAAATTAATTTAAAGGTCAGTGCTGAGCCTGCAGCCAACCTCCGCACAATAAGTGAGGAGTCAGCATTAGAGAGAAATCAGGAAACAACAAAAAAACAAGAAAAAATCATTTCTTTAGTCTATCAGAGAAAGCTTTCAAATCGTAGTGATTCCTCTTTTGCTTAATTTCCTTGAAGCGCTGATTTTCACGGGAAGAACTGCTTCCTTTAAGCGTCTATATAGAGCACAGATTGAAATGTTACAGCAGATGGGCATGGTTGCGTATGATAGCAACATTACTTCTGTTTGTCATCAGTCTCTAATGGTTTATTGTGGGAAGCCTCAGACGCCACAAAGAGATGTTGCAATGCGACAAGAACCATACTGCAGACACTGAAAAACTGAGCAGAAAAGCGTCCCTTGGCAGAAAACACACAGAAACATTTGTCTACTTCTCTTCCGTCTGCTCACCCTGCAGATCCTGCCATGTCAACACAGCAATGTTTTGGGTTTTTTTTAGTTTTTCAACATAAGTGAAAGGATAGAAGCAGTTCCAAGAATCTGTGCTTTAGAAGTAAAAACACTTAAAATAAAATTGATCATTCACAGAAGTTAATGTTTTAAGATTTTGTCTCTTCCCAGACAAACTTTTTCCACTATGCCATTTCTGTTCAAGTGGGAAAGAAATCATATTATACAGTACTGTCGAAGAGAATATTTATCACAAGACACAACACAGCATGAGACACAAAATACAAGAGTACAGATCAAGTAAGAGATCCAATTTATAAAGGTAATGCAGTGTTTCAGAGTACCAGTAATGTACCTATCTTTAAAGATAGATAACTATAGATAGGTCATTTAAGTGCCTAATAATAATAATAATAATAATAATAATAATAATAATAATAATAATAATAATAATATAAGGCAGGCTGACAGACCAGTCTTGTAATTGTTGAAAGTGGTGTTGTGCAATAGTTCTGCTTTCTGAAGTGTTGTTGTTGTTGTTTGTTTTGTTTTTGTTTTGTTGATGTTTACTGTTTGTTTGTGTTTACTTATTTTAAATCATGTACTTGTGCTGGATCATTTTCACAGGAATGTTTTTCTTGTTTTATTTAACACTGACCTGTGAATCATTCAAGCAGACTTTGGGGACTAAACTGTGCTGTGTTTACAATATGACTAATGTTGTAGACACATTGAGTAATGAATTAAGCAACTGTTCTTTGTGACTTTGGTACTAGCTGCCTGTTACAAAAATATACAATTCCCTGGCATTTCTTTAATTAAATCTATGAAAAATGTCAAAGATAACACACTTATAAACGTGGTGATTCCCAAAGAGCTGTAAACTTGGTATATCATCGTCTGGAAAGCATCTGATTAAGGCTTCATTTGTCAGCATGACAGTAGTCCCAAACACACTGCTAAAGCACTAAAAGCATACCTGAACAGAAAAATACAATGGGACACTGTCAGTCATGAATTGGCCTCCCAGTGCCCGGAGCTCACCATTACTGAACATTATTAACAGAGAATGGAACAAAGAGCAGCCCAGAATTGCACAAATTATGTTTTTTAGCTTATATACTATATTTCTGTGTTTGCACTTGTTTTAGTAAATTGACATCTATTTACCATTTTCCTAAAAAAAATATATATATAACAGCATGAGGGTGGACTCAAGATTTTTGAACTGCTTTGGATGAAATCGTTGTTGAAACAGTACAAAGCACAATATTTCAATCTTTTGATTCAAATTTGTAGAATGGATCATGAATGTATGTTTTTATCAAACATACATTCTTGGTGAAACTAAGGGCCTCTCTTTCTTCCTGTAAAGGCCTCCAAAGACAATCATGGTAATTGGAGGAGTCGAATTCATATTGCAGAGGGACAGCGTTTGCAGTTTTTAGACTCTCCAAACAGAAATACAGAAGTGAAGTAAAGCTTTGAGTGAAAGCATGAAGTGCAAAGATTTGACTCCCTGTGAGTCAGATCTGTGCATATGGAACATGGAACGTGCACATATTTATACTGTACCATGGTTCTTCATTTACAAGAATCAGAAGTTAGTGGTAGACAGGAAAGAGGGGGAAACAGGCAGACTAGCTCTGTAAAAAGGTGACATCTGCTTGGCAGCACTCCTAAAAGCTCTGTAAGTTCAATGCCAGACATTTTAAGAAACAACAACAGTAACCTGTAGAACTGAAAAGCCATGCTACCAGTTTTACCGTTAGACCGATTTACTGTCCACTTTTTAGGCTAACCTTGCTATTTTCTGGGTGCAGCTGCAAATTTACTATACAGTTTTTCCTAAAAGCATATTCTGTAAATGCTGACAAAGTAATAATATGTGTTTATCTAGCAGTTTAACAATGTGGCTGACACTTCAGCAGAACAATAAACACTAAAATAATCTTTACCAACAGAGAGAAAAACTAGATGAACTTGCAAATAATTAATCCCAAGCAGAGTTATCACATTTTAAAGCTTCAAGAAGGCTATAGCTGGGGAGAGCCTCATTAAACTTTGATGTTCTGGATGGACTGAGCATGTTTTCAAATTAAACTGACACTCATTTGTCATTCATGTGTATAATCACAAGAAAGTGTAAAATACCTAAAAAAAATATAAATTAGTTTCTTCTAGTGTCTAACAAGGTATTTGAGGGTGGAGGGGGTGAAATCAGTTTCCTGTGACAGTTTTTGAAGTAAGTTCCTGTTCTGTGGAACTTAGACAGTACTCCCCCATGTAAATAACCACAAGCACACACAGACAGACACAGTATTCCACCTGTGTTTTTATTCAATGAACCATTCAATATTCTAATTTAAGTGAAAGGTTTTATCCAGAGATGTCATATGAAGAGCACATGACTCCTTTAATTGGGTAATTTTTGTGTGAGTCATTGCAGCAAATCTGCTTGTCATTATTAAAAGCTATTTCAAGTCTTACCCATCCCTGGTACCCAGAAGCATCTACATACTAAAAATGTATGATGTTGGGTCTATAATTATTCTTTTCAACCAATGGCTTGTACTTGTGGTCTGTGTTTATGTTTATGATTGCAATTATTGCTTATTTGTCAAAACTTGCTTTTTGGTCTATTTACACGTATTTGTTCTCTCTCTATTCCTGTAAATTCCACTTTGAACTACTTTTTCTTTTACTTTAGGTTCTTAACTTAATGAAAACAATATATGTGCACAATATGGTGTAGTGAGTGAGTACAATACAATGACTACCATAGTAACCAATGCTTTTCGTATTAGGGAACCGAAAATACATACACACACAAACTGTGTGTGTACTAATAATTTTCATGTCACAGGGACCCATCAACATTCCTGAAAATGTATGTGATTAAATGCAGTGATCTGGAATTAAATTTAACATGATATTTGATTTTCTTTGGAAGTACAAAACAGCAGAGCTGAAGCTGAAATTTTGTTTGTTTTGGAAACTATAAACACTGGCCACTATATTAGATACACTTTGCCTTTTGCCTTCAGAAGTGCTTCATGCAATATGCTCAACAAGGTGCTGGAAACATTCCTCAGAGATTTCGGTCCATCCTGACATGACGGCATCACACAGTCATCACACAGTTGCTGCATATCCATGCCAATCTCCCTTTTTGCACAACATCCTAAAGCCTCAATTTCCTGTCCTTAGCTGACCTAAGTGGCCTCTAGCATGGTCTTCTGTTTCAAGTTGTGCATTCAGAAATGTTCTTCTGCTTATCCTGGTTGTAATGAGTGGTGTTTTTACTTACTGTTGCTTTCCTAACAGCTTAAAGCAATCTGGCCATTCACCTCTGACCTGTGAGGCATTTTCGCAAACAGATCTGCTGCTATATTTTCTCCTTTTTTTCTGTCTTTCTTTTTTTTTGCCCATTATTTGTAAACCCTAGAGATGGTTGTGTGGGAAAATCCCAGTACATGAGCAGTTTCTGAAATACTCAGACTAGCCCATCTGGCATCAACACCATGTCGCATCCAAAGTCACTTAAATTACCTTTCTTCCCTATTCTGATGGTGTGTTTCAACTGCTGAAGTCCAGTCACTTCATTATTATACCTGCATGCCTAAACGCACTGACTTGCTGCAATATGGTCGACTGATTTCATTTTTGCATTAACAATTGAATAGGTGTACCTAATGAAGAGGCTCAATAGTGTACATGCTTATTTTGAATTTTAATTCAATAATGATGAAATTGACTGGTTATTTAACATCAAAATAACATAATTACAAGAGATCTCTTGGATGACACTGTGTTAAAAACAGACATGATTCTCTGATAGAAATCACTGCAGATGCTCTACACGAGCCCCCCTGAAAACCACTATCACTCTATCCAAGATGCTTTAATTTAATCATACTGTACACACTTCCCTACCAATAATGACACCATATACCCAGTTTAACGCCTTGTCTGATACAATCATGGCCCACAGTGACCAACTGTGTGAAACACAGAACAAGAAGTAGATGAAGAAGAAGAATGAATGTCATTGTCTTATTGGGAATCATTTGCTCATTTAATGGTAGCAGTTAATTCCTTCTCTTCCTGTCTTTTGTCATCATTACTCACTGGGAAGATGTTTGTGTGTGTGGGGAAGGAGCAGTTGAGAGATTCCCTGACATATGTTGTCTAGATCCCTCTTTTAGTTTCAGATTGCGTCTTAGTTTCATCATTTCTAAGCCAGAGCCATAAACATTGTGTGTTCATAGTAAATGACCATTTTAGTAGTGGAGGTGTTCCCTCTAAATATACTTTTGCTGCTGTCACTGTGACAAAGTAAGTGGCAAGATTCATGGGTAGTTGCTTTTATAATGATTTAACAATTTTCAAACTCAATAACATGGTTAAGTGTTGTTTCACAAGAAGTGTATATGGATCCTTATGTCCTCATATTTTATTTGTTTTTAATCACTTTATCTTCACAATCATTTGCAGTTACTGTAGGTAAACATTTTAAAATACATACATTCCTATTTTTTTTTCAGTTTCTAAAGTCTATACTAAATAATGACCAAGATTATTGTTTGTTGTTTGTTATTTCCCAACTGACATGCACTAGTGGTCAACTTATGTTTCAGTACAGTTTAGAGGCCTGGAAACTTACATGAGGTGGGTAATTCATCACAAACACTAATTTTGCTTTTGTTTTTGGTATCAGATTGTGATACCAAAAACAAATGTCTGGTATCAGTTTACCATTTGGGTGTAGAATCAAGTCATAACCTGTATATAAAAGATGGAAGCGGCCTAGTCAGTTACTGGTTTGTGAATTCCCATTGGAAGTTTCAACTTTAGTGTTATTGCCTCCAGCATCTTGTTCTTTGGAGCCAGAAATAACCCTATTTAGATGACAGGGTGAAATGCTAAGTTATTAGCTAATACTAACAAGCTTGGTTAGCAAGCTGCATCCATAGACTGTCGAGGCATTCCTACAAATAAGTATGCACCAAAAACAAAACAACACAAAAAACCCCAGTGATATTATTTCTAAGATTATAATATTAAAAATAATCCAAAAGACACCAACAGTGTAAACATATGGAAGAAGAAGAACTCCAGTTAGCAGAACTGAACAGCCACACGCTCCAAACTTGTAGCTTTGGCATAGTTAAGGTCATGAGGCTCATTACTTTGATCTTAGGATAAAGTTGCTGTTTTTTAATTTGTTCTTTTGTTTTTGTTTTTTATTGCAAGTAACCTACATTAATACAGAAACCCAACAATCATATGACTCCCTATGAGCAAGTGCTTTGGCAACAGTGGAAAGGAAAAACTCAGTTTTAACAGGAAGAGAGAACAAAGACATTCTTTGGAAAAGAGTCATAGATTCTAATAATTAATAATTAAATGCAGAGTGGTTTATAAATAGATAGTGAGTGAAAAAGGTGAGTGAAGAAGAAATACTCAGTGCCTCATGGGAAGCCCCCAGCAATCTAGACTTATTGCGGCATAACTAAGGGAGGATTCAGTGTCACCTGATCCACCCCTAACCACATGCTTTGTCATAAAGGAAAGTTTTAAGCCTAATCTTAAAAGTAGAGAGGGTGACTGTCTCCAGTGATACTGTACTACGAGGTCTTCAACGGACGTTGTATGTGACAAGAACGATTTTAAATTCAATTCTGAATTTAACAAAGAGCTCGTGAAGAGAAGCTAGTATACTCTGCTCATAACAAACTACAGTAGTCTAGCCTTGAAGTAATAAATGCATGAACTAGTTTTTCAGTATCACTCTAACACAGGATGTTTCTAGTTTTAGAGATATTGTGCAAATGGAAGAAAGCAATCCTACATATTTGTTCAATATGCAGACTGAAGGAAATATCCTGGTCAAAATTACTCCAAGATTCCTCACAGTGTTGCTGGAGGCCAAAGTAATGCGATTTAAAGCATCTGGTTAGAAACCATATTTCTAAGATTTTTAAGGCCCGAGCACAATAACCTCAGTTTTATCTTAATTTAGAAGCCAAAAATTAGAGGCCATCCAGGTCTTTAAGATATTCAAGCAGTTTGACTAATTGGTATGTGTCGTCTGGCTTTAAGAATAGATAAAGCTGGGCTGAATAGAGGTGGAAATGTATGCTATCACTGCTAATAATACTGCCTAAGGAATGCATGTATAATACAAACAGAACTGGTCCTAGCAAAGAACCCTGTGGAGCTCTTAACCTTAGCGTGGGAATATTTGTTTTAAGTGAGCACAAGGGTTTTGGTAAACCACTTAACAAAGTTTACAGCAAACTGATTTAAAGCTTTAGTCACACAGGCAACCTGTCGGCAACCATCTAGTAACCACCAGTTGCTGGGGAAAAGTGTGGCCGTAACCAATTGATAAGTGGCTGCTGGAGGCTGGTAGAAGCTGTTTGCATGAAATTGGTTGCAAAGACATAAAACCTCCTTGTGATTGCTTTGATTCATAGCAGGTTGCTGCAGTTACTAATAGACCTTTTGCTTTCAAAGTAAAAGCTAAGTCTCACTACTGCAACCAAAGCATTTCAAAAGCTGCACCTTTTAAAATTTTACTATAGCTTGAAGAGTGACTAGCAAGTATTTGCAGACAAGTTAGTGTTTCCATGCAAACTTTGAATGAATCACAAGGTAGCTTTTTGGCACAGCACCCTCTGTGGAGCTGATTTCAACTGGTGACAGCCAGGAACCTCCAGCTAATCAACTGGTCAGGGAAACTCATTTTCAGGGAAACCATTGTTACAGTGTTCCAGACCAGTCTCTAGGCCTGTGTGAGTAGGGCTTGAGTTCATACTAGTTATAAACTGTGAGTAGTTTGGACTAAGTTTTTGTTCTCTACACTGGTAAGATTGCCTCTCTTTCTATTTTCTCCATTTTGACAAACTGTCACTGAAATAGTGCTCAAAAAAATGAAGGAAATTCAATAAGTGCTTAGATTGAGCGTACTTTAGCTTGCAATACCAACCATTCCTGGACTACCAAGCATAGGATAATAAAATGGAATCCCTGGTTTCATTACAGTGTGCTTTGAGAATATGCTGGCATCATTTTAACACATATATCATTATTTCATGTAATTTCCTTGATCTGAACAATAGTACTTTCTCTACAGGTCATTTTTGCAAAATAGAATAGTCCTTTTTAAACAACACATAAGTATGATTGTACACAAATGAATACAAATGTAGTTCAGTAAAAAAGGTTTTATTTGAAACACGGTCTACAAAAGGTTGAACTAAAGATCAATCATTTAAAAAGTCTGATAGTAAAACCTATCTTTCATTAAATGCCACTTTGCATCTAAAACTTTATGCAACTTTTATCAACTCAACACTTGATAAAAATTTGGTTGTTTATTCAGCTGGTTGTCAAACAAGAAAGAAACTCAAAAAGTACGAAAAAGATAGAATATCAAAAATAAAATTCAGTGTAGCAAACTAAATTGCTTTTATATATCAAACTGCTGCCATTTTGCAAAAAGACTTTGAATAGAAATCTTTATAGATACGAAAGATTTGTATCTATAAAGACTTGAGTTGTAGGAAATACAGTATTTGAACATGCATGAATATGCTACCTGTTCTCTTAAGTTGGATAATAAAAAAACATCTTACAAAAATGAATCAGACGTTAGGCAGAGTTATGCCCTGTATTTACACAAAAGTAAACATTACTTGTATAGAAAAATTTGTCGACTTTCTAATATGGAGCTTCAGCTTTAAAGTCTTATAGTCAAAGAAGAAATGTGCTCTTTCACGTTTGGCTCGCCAGCGTGTGTTAGAAAAGCAAAGAATGTTCTTCTTATGTTCTGTATTCAGTTTAGAGCAAGCTGAAGAGCTCTTGTCAGGTATTACTGCTCACATCTTAGGCAGTGATTGGCATGTTGTCCCTGTAAGTTGGCCTTTGAGGAGCACTGTAGCTGCACAGATCCTGGTAGATGCGAGCCATCTGGTCAGTGGCCGCATCATCAGACATCTCTAGGTTTGGGTTGTTGCAATAAGGCTGGGCACGACGCATGTTCATTGTCTCAAGCACGTGCTGGCAGTTCACTGAAGTGATCTGCCATGAGGAGAAAAAAACCCCCAAAAATTATGTTTTTAGTTTTTTCTCAGAATAAAGCCATAACTAGCTCTTGTTTAAAAACTATCAAGGCTCAAAAATAAAGTGATATTTCTAATGCTTTACTAGTCAGCACTCTGAGTGAAACATGTTATCATTTCACACGTCTTACCTGGACGATGATCAGTTTGTTTTTGGCACTGTTGTGATCATGCAACTCTTCTCCAAAACACAGAGTCACTGTTGGATCAGGAGCAGGAATCTGACCCTCCTGGTACAGCTGTAGAGCTGGAGCATATAAAACAAACGAACGGCTGTTTAGATAATCTTCGCAAATTACCAGTATCTAGTCTTACTTCCTTTAAGTGAAAGAAATAGAAAACAAAGCTGTATTTTTCTGTAAATCCAAAATATGGAACCAATATAGAGCCTCACCTTGAAGAAACCTTGCTGTATCAAAGATCTTGACAACAGCATCCCTGTCGAGTTTGCCAGGCATTGAGCCATATTGCGAGCCCACATCTCCCAATCCGCTCCAGAAGACACGGCTCTGGCACAGCCTTTTGATGTAGATGCCGTCTTGGTTTGCACGGACCAATACACCTCTCTCCAGGTGGCCCAGAAGCTTGCGCGTGACATAGCGCTGCCGTTCAAACTCAATGAGTTCAGCAGGGGGGAAATAAACACTCTGCATGCTGTCTGAACTGTAGAGGGCACCCCGACCCAGGGGATGTTGCGGAGAGATTCGGCATCCTTCAGGATGAGTCACCAGTGTGGAGTGCATCAGCTTTCCTCCATAGTAAAAACTGATCATCATTTGGCAGAGGGCTATAGAAGAAAACATTTGGTCAGATTCAGAAATGAAAACAAATACGTACAAATGTAACAAAAATATGGAAGCTGAAAGCTTGTTTACAAGTAGATGATGTAAGGTCATGGATAACAATAAGCAAATACCTGAACTGAGACTGCTCGATGGCAAAGGTTCCTGATGCAGTGGGAAAGCTGTGAATTAGAGGAGGAAGAGGTGGGTTAAGGCCTTTTTTCAAGGCAGTGGACACAACCACAGTGTCATGTCTTTACTTTGCTGCGTCATCAGAAATGCCATTTCTCTATTACAATCTCACGAAGAAATAATCACAAGAGTCAGCAAAGTTTTACAGGATGTTAGTCAATTCTTCCATTGCAGAATTCAACAGTCAAGTAAATAACCTCCATTTAGCACCCACAAATGCAGAGACACTGAGTTTTCCGCTGAGTTTATTTTGTGAATAAATTCAAACTTATGTCTCTCAAAAGTGGTGTCACAACAACAGTGTGATATATGAAGGCTGAGACAAAAGACCCAGTGCTGTGAATAGCTTCATTTAATCTAGCTGTGTGTTGCATTGTAAACTGGGTACAAAGTATAATCTTACCATTGACACTGCCCTGGGACCAATATTCTGGACTGGCTTGGATGCTACAGCTTTCCTCCTGCAAAAGGACAATAATATAATAAGATGTTATCAAAAGCACCTTTGTACACTTTACAGCTGTGAAGAAGTGGGACGGTTTTCATGCTGAGTGTAACAAGTGTGAACCCCGTGAAGTGCGCGAAGTACTGCAGGAGACGGCACAGTGTGGTAAGGGGGAAAAAAAGTGACAAGAAAGCTAAGTGACAATAAAGGCTAAGTGCATCTAAATATATGTGGGAGGTGGGGTGGAATGAAAAAAAGACTTTAAAGTTAGACATCATCTCACCTCTTTAATGAGCTCTTCTAGCTCGGGGTTGCAGTCCATATCTGTGATCTCACCAGAGCTGGTGGTAGCTGTCACAGCCATCACTGAACTTTTGCCGTCTGTGGGTGAAAGAATAGTACACAATGAGTCGGTTCAAAGTACATATATACTCTTTTAATTATTCACTGCTATAGGAACTACAGTCTGTAATAAGTATTTTGCTCTCAGTTCTAATCACAAATGAAAAAGTGATTTTGCTAACTGCTAGAGATAACAGAGTGTATTGTGAGATATGCCGTGTACTGTGAGATAACACAAACTCACGTTTTTGCTCTTCTTCTGGAACAATGCGGTACACTTTATAAGGCTCAGAAATATCAAGCTGTGACCTCTCAGTCACCTCCTCGAAGTCAGGGCTTTTATTCAAGGCGCAGCGAAGTCTGGTCTTCCATGTTGCAGGCTCAGCCTTGTCCCCCTCCTTATACTTGCCTTTAAACACAGCCCAGGCCTTGAGGATACAAAGAAAAGTATATGATTGTACTGGATTAAACCGTAAGAATTTAAGAAGAGACATGTACATCATTTTTGTAAACTGTTCTTGAGAAAGAAAGAAAAAAGAATGAAAGAAAGAAAATCTAAGTTACATAGCTACACCACAATGCATTAAAATGCATCGACACTTCATAAGATAATAACTCTAAGGTAAAAATGCACAAAAAGGACAAAAAGAAAAAAAAGTGAAAAATTATTTTAATAGTCTAAATCACACAAAAGAATCAGCCTTACAGTAAGAGGAGAAGTGTTGGACAGCTTTAAGAATCACACCAGTTCTGGTTTTAGCCGCAAAAAAACAAAACAAAAAACAAAACAATCTTTAAATGGGGCAAAATGAGACAAACCTTAAAAATGGATGCGTCTATTTCTTGGTTGTAATCCTGTTTTCCTGCGTGTTTCCATGGAATTCGGAACATAGTGCGGCTTTCATCCTCCCACAGGAGTCCAGAATACTGCGCACTTTGGATCTGCTCCATCAGCCACTGCTTCAGTCGCCGACCTCCCGTGTTTGACATCTTGATGGTGGAAACTCTCTTTTTAGATGGCGCGCTTATATCTATATGTGGAAAATGTCGCGTAAAGTTCGTTAAATAGTATAAGTTAACTTTCTTTAAGATATTATGAAAATGTCTTATTCGAGCCGAAGTTTATAAAGCGCTATCGTCTTTTTTAAAAAGAGAGATTAAAATCAAAGGCACTTACAGATTGACAGGTAGATAAGCTCTTGGCACGGGGTTGTGATCTTGATAGAATGCGCACTGTCAGATTTAATCAAGTGAGCTCTCCGAAACGCATGCCTTTAAACTTTTTCGTGCCCCGTGTCATGAATGAATAAATCTGTGGTAGGATTTGACAACGCTGCCACACTCTGACCAATGACGAGTACTGACGCTTCAGTAAGACTGCCCATACCGGAAGACTTTTTCTTCTAACCGTAGGCATTTACAAGAAATGGCCTGACACAGACGATGGTTATAAAGTTACTGCCTACGCTAAAAGCTGCGTGGACGCGGCGCTATGAATAAACCCGTAAAGTCACAAGTTACCTTGTGCTTTGAGGGGATTTCTACTCTCCAGACCAAGGTACTATATCCCTTCTGCGCCCACTCATCCTCCGATGAGAAAGTTTAGAAGGTTGTGCAGGTAAAAGTGGTCAGCTGTCAGTGCGATGGTGAGGTGGACTGATTCCATGTGTCAGAGACACCTGGAAGATGTTACACCGTTACCGTTATTTAAAATGATCGTGATTATATGTGAAATATTAGGCTCAAAACGGGGAACCGCAGCGTATTATTAAAACAAAACATTAACTATTATTTTCCCAGTAAAAACATTTACTGTTATTCTCTGTCCATCATGAAATCCCTGTGACATCATTTAGGGACTAATGTGCCTGTTTATTACAGAAACTGACACTTACTGTCATATTTGAACTAAGATTTCAAACAGAAACATCAATCTGCTTCTCACTTTTATATGAACATAGGCTTATATGAATTTGTGTACACCAAAAATGTAGAATACAAAAAAATAAAGTAGTAAGCTAATTAAATACTCGATTCTTTATGCACATGTAGAGTGATTTAAATAATTTCATCATCTGATAAAAAACAAGACTTGGTAGATGTAGTTGGGATTCAGTTATGGTAAAATGGTAAATGGCCTGTATTTGTTTACTAGTCCTAAGGACCCCAAAGCGCTTTACAAATCCAGTCATCCACCCATTCACACACTGGTGATGGCAAGCTACATTGTTGCCACAGCCACCCTGGGGTGCACTGACAGTTCAATTCATTATACATGTCCTAAGAGAAGACTTCCAGTTAGCATTTTAATATTTTGCTGAACTGTAAGGTTCTGGAAATCCTGCCAACAGTTAACCTGTCTGGACATGCCTATGTGATTACAAAAATCCCCCCACCCCACTTGGTGTGTACAGGAATATTAAGTAAATACACACTTTCAATGATATACTGCTGTTTAGAGGAGGAAACTGGAAGCAACCCCACCGGCCCAGCAGGAATAATTTCCAAGGAAAGACTTACGCTTCACTTCTTGGAAGGCTGGCTTCATAACGTAATCCTTATTTTAGACTGATATTTGTTTCATTATGTCAAACAATGAAAACCTTAAGGAAAAAAATGAAATTAATTTCATTATTTTAACCATTGTAACGTTTTATCCTCAAATATACATCTCAAGCTAAATCTGCTTTTTATGCTTTACTATAAAGACAAAGACACACCGTTATCTTCATAGGGTGGATTTATTAACAATTCCATTATTTCTCCATCACTGCATTTCATTATAAAACACAACAAACAAAACACCATAAATACACAATTAGGACAACAAACATTATCCACAAAACTATAAACAGAAATTCTTTAAAAATCTGTTTTGACACAGTAAAAAGATAACATCAGAGCTTCGGTAAAATCAGGAAGACTTTAACATTTGGACTACAGACATCCTGAATATGTAGTTATACTTTAAATTCAAATTCCCAAATTTAACCTGCTGTTAATAAACTTAAAGGAACATTTTGCCTTGTTTTCAATATATTTTTAGGTGTCACTCATAGTGGTTTATTTGTAATGTCCACAGTGCGGTCTCCGTGTGTCAACCTACTTAAAAAGGTTTGGCTCTTCTTTAATCCTGTGTGCCTGGTGAGGGATAACTTAGTACCAGTCCTCTCAGCCCTGCAATGAATGCAAAGAAGAAATAATTGCTGGGAACTGATAACAGTTTTCTTTTTAGCCTCACAATATTCTGCTAGTTTATATAAAGACTTGTTTTGTTGTTTTGGTGTGGATTTCTGATACTAGATTTTGTAACAAATATTGGTACAAGTGGTGTGTACACAGCTTGGAATTTTCTCTACGATGAACCAAATGAAAGTGAAAGTGCTAACTATACTGAAAGAGCAGTATCCAACTATGTCAACATGAATACTGTAAATTACATAGGCAGTGATAAACTCATTGTTTTGTGATCTTTGTAGGTGGCTAGTACAATGCTTATGATGTATGTTGCAGCTATTTATAGGTAGGATGAATGTAACAACAAATTTCATGCTGTCAAACCTACAAACACAAAAAGCAGTGCTGATATGCAAACTTGTACGTATCAAATCAACCATCAGTTTGGTTTTAAATTTAACTGAGATTTAACAGACTAGATATTTATATAACTATAGGCAAAATGTTCATTTAAGATGCCGTTAGTTGATTATGGCATTAAGGCTGCTGAGCTGAACATTGCAGGAGTGCATGTGGAAACAAAGGTCATCACTCATCATGGCTAAGGTGCTGAGGTGTTTAGAGTAAGGCGTCTGTGAGCACCAATACCCCTGTTTTGGTTGTAAGGGACTGTGGCGGGTACTGGTAGTGGTTATAGGTCTGTAGCACAATTCTAAATCAACCTCCATCTCTTCTTAAAAAAACAGACGCGAATAAAGTAAAAAGTGCTCGATATTATCTTATGCTTTTAGAGTTGTATGAATACATGTAGGTTAGATATGACTGAGGGTTGATTTGGAAATGAGTACAGAATAGTGGGTGCTGCCTATTTCCAGGCAGCAATGGGAACAAGTTTGGCATGACCAGACTTGTGTTTCAGCCGCTTCCTTCATCATCACCATCAGCATCAGCATTGGATCGCATGGATGGGTAGTCACTGACAGTTATCCAGCTGTGATCACCTCCCCTCTTCTGGCTCTGCTGTTGCTCTGTGTACTGGCTCAGCAGGGCACCCACCTGCTCCTGGTCATTGAATGGACTGGGACGGAAACTTGACCGTAACCATACTCTGTACTGAAGAAGAGAGGGGAAAGGAAAACAGTTAATTAAAATAACATTTTTTATGGTTAAGATCAAACTACATAATACAATTTTACATAACTCACTGCCATATATTTTATATACACGAAACAGGCAAATATTTCAAGCCTTATTTGTTTTATTTTTTTAATGACAATAATTCATAGCTTATAAAAATCAGAAATCCAGTATCTCAAATTAATAACATTTTTTCAAATTGAAAAAGAATTTACCATAAGAAATATCCAACTTCTGACAAGTACGTTCATTAATACACAATACTTTGAGCTCCTTTACCACTAAATACTGCATCAGTGGAGTGTGGCATCGAAGCAATTAGCTTGTGGCACTGCTGAGGTGTTACTGAACACTTCGGCAGTGCCGCAAGCACGGCTTTAGCCTGTCTTTATTTTTGGTTCAGGTGTTTCTTGTCTTCCTCATAGTTTATCTGTGGGGTTAAGGTCAGATGCAATAGAGAGTTGGCTGGCCAGTCAAGCATGGTAATGCCATGGTTACCAAACCATTTGGTAGCAGAGTCTTGATGCATGCTCAATCATCCATGATCATCTGGAGCATTCGTCACTTAGATGAGTGACAAAATGTTTCTCCCACTAAAAACACTACAACTAGATGAATAGAATCAACTTTCTGGCATTTGGCATGAGACACTGTGGGCAGGTGATGAGTTCTGCTGGAAAAGGAAACCAGCATCACCATAAAGCTTGTCAGCAGATGTGTGCATGGAGTACTCTAAAAATCTGGTAGACAGCTGCACTGACTTTGACTGGACTAAGCACAAAAAGCACCAAAAGAAAAAATGGCACCCCAAATCATCAGACTGTGGAAACGTCCCGCTGGACTTCCAACACCTTGGATTCAGTGCCTCTATGGTTTTTCTTCAGATTCTAGAACTTAAGTTCCCAAATAAACTTCTACTTTCACCTAAAAAGAGGATTTTGTCCCCCTGAGCAAAAGTCCAGTTCTTTTTCTCCTCAGCACATAAGTCTCCTTTGATACTGTCTCCGATTCAGGATATGACTGATATTATGAATGCGACAGTTGTAGCTCCTTTGCCAAAGACTGTGCTTTGTTGGCTCCTGATGCACTAACACCAGCCTCTGTCCACTCCTTGTGAAATTCACCCAATTTCTTGGCTCAACTTTACTCTCAAGGCTGTGGTCATCCCAGTTACTTTTCCTACCGCATTTTCCCCCCCTCAGTCAGCTTACCATTAATATGCTTTCATGTAACACTCTGGGAACAGCAAGTTTTTTTTAACCAATGATTTCCTGTGGCTTGCCCTCCTTGGGGAGGGCGTTGATGATCATCTGGACAACTGTCAACTCAGCAGTCTTTCCCATGATTGTGGTTGCATGTATTGAACTAGACTGAGACATGCACAATATTTACACTGACTGAATAGTAATCTTCAGATTTTCATGAGCTAAAATCCATATCAACACAATTAAAACAAAAAATTGCAATGTTTCACCATGTAATGAATTCAGGACATAATTTTAAAATGTAAAGTGTACTAAGTTATTTGAAATTTAAAAAACAACAACAAACTTTTACAATATTAGTTGTTTTTTTTAGATTTGCTAGTATAGTGACTTTTTATTATAACTGTATTCATACTGTAAGTTACAATAACAAATATACAACATAAATTGTCCTCCCTAAAATTCACAGATCTCCTTGAAACATAGTTGCCTCATACCACATCTACAGTGTCTTCAAACAGTACATTAGTCTGCTTAACATTGAGAAACAGGTGGATTATAAGCTATAAATACATATCCACCCAAGTTTCATTAGAGAACATGTCAAAAGAATAGTTTGAGTATTCATACCGAAAAGCTAAATTTACAGAAAGTAGCGCAATTAAAATGGTGACACACTTGTTTAGTTTTTTTCATGGAAAATGCAACTCTCTTGTTCCTCTTTTTCTAAACCTATATGCAATTTGTGCAGCTTTGTGATCATATATATATATATATCTATATATTAGAGATGGCACGATACCACTTTTTTATGTCCGATACCGATACCGATATCATAAATTTGGATATCTGCCGATACCGATATGAATCCGATATAGTGTTTTTTAATCAACAAAACTGTTTTTTAAAATATCTTGCTGCATTTTGCAAGTCTGCAAGTTCATACTCAAGTTTAAAACAACAACTACACTAAAGCTATTCTGTTATACCTGTATACAAAAAAAATATTTCATAGTTCAGCAATACTGATCAATCTAATAAACTTAGACCTACACCATCCTCCCTATTCTGGTATTTTAAAGAGTACTTAGCGTAAATATTAAGCAACCTAACTAATAGGGTTCCAACTCCCAGCAACAACAAAATTAAATAAATAAAAAATAGGGAACCACCCCTCACGCGCCACCTCATGATGCTTAATCGACGTAATCAACCTTAATTTGATGCAGTGTGAAAAAAAATGCACAGAAATCAATTATTTTTCAAGAAATATTAAATAGATTCAACATCTTTCTTCAACAAAATTGCAGACTGCACAGATGGTACCTTCCCAAAGTAAAAAGTACTATAGCTTACTAGGGTATATATATTAGACTTAATAGTCACTATGTACAGTAATTGACTTCTATTCATTTTACATCAAATTAAAAGTTTGGGTGTCAGATAATTATTTATTAAAAGCTAGACATTTTAAATGAGAATAAGAAAGAAAAGTATGTCTTTGTGCCCCCTTTTCCCAGTTAATGCCCTATCGGCCCCCCTGGCTAAACTTTGCTAGATCCGCCCCTGCACAGTTACCAGCCGTCAGCTACGTAGAAAAAGATCCTGGTGTAGAAATTAATATTAAATAAATTCTAACAACAGCTTATCAAGCTTAAACGTGCTGCTGTTGTTCAGCCGCTGGTTTGCTCTTTCTGGCGCAAAGTGGACCAAAAACAAACGAGAGACAGACTCGCGACAGAAAAGCCGATCAGCTGATTTAAGCAGTTTCACGATTGAAGTAGCAGCCGGAGAGCGAGAGGCAGTCGCTTGTTAAGCTTAACGTGGGAATGCTTTACAAACATTCAGAGATGGACTTACACACTTGCTTTACTTCTCTCGGGGATAACTTTGTCGGAGATGAAATGCCAGGTTGCTAGCGAAGCTCCACATGCTATCCAGACCACCGACAGGTCCTGCATGCGCAGTGGCGTGTCCAGCGGGGTGGCCTGGGGGGGCACAGGCCACCCCCCCCAACCAGACTGGCCACCCCAGGTGCCACCCCAAAGGCAAAACAATAAAATTCAATCAAATATCAAATGTACGATTATGTTTTCACGGTGAAGCTCAGATATAAGAGTGTAAGTGAATGCAGCATTGGCTTCTGCGCTATGTGCATCAAGTTAGCAAAGGTAGGAGAGCCAAGCACGAAAGACGGCACTGCACGAAACAATTTTTCGGTGAAAGAAAATGAGGACAGAATAAATGTCCCGGTAAGTAATATTAAGTTTGTTGAGTTTAGTAAACTTCGGTGAAATTAGAATACCAAGGAAAAAATTACACTTAAAGAATTATTGCAGCCGTCGAATATTTCAGACAGTATGCTACTGAGGGCAGCTAACATAAGAGTTATGAGTTATAAAATATAATCTAAGTCGTAACATTGCTGTATGGAGCTGCAGATTTGGTTGCAGGTTAACATAGCTGGACTGGCCATCGGGCATACCGGGCATATGCCCGGTGACTTATTTTTTATTTTTTTTTTGTAATGGCATGAACAATGAGAGGTGGTGGATTGGCCAGATGCAGGTCGATGTGTAAAAATAACTCAGTTGTTTGGTGGTGGCTATGGCGGGGCTTCCACAGAGGCCAGCAGGTGGATGAGGGAAGGGGAGGCAGGAGGAGAGCCCCGAGGCGGCCACCAGTCCGAGTGTCAGGTGAACTGAACTTCAGGTAAGAAGTTATGACCTGCAGTCTATCTGGGTCAGATATAAACCAAGTTTAGGTGGAGTTTATTTTTGTTGTGCTGACTTTTTACTGTCAGTTACAATAACTCGTACTGCGTTCTAGCCAGCTTGACGGAGTTTTTATACAGCTGGGTGGGTGCTATGATGTTACTGATAGTGAACTTCTCTCATTCTCCCCCCTCCCTCTCCTGTTGCTACTTCAATCATGAAACTGATCAATGATCAGCTGATCGGCTTTTTTCTCTTGTTTATTTATCGCCCACTTTGCGCCAGAAAGGAAACCAGCAGATGTCGCGCTAAACAACAGCAGCACGTTTAAGCTTGATCAGCTTTTGTTAGAATTTATTTAATATTAATTTCTAGTATCAGCTGATGTTGGCTGGAGCCACAGCTGTAAACCTGCTGGTCATGATGTCGGTTTGGTTATGTGGTGAGAGGGAAACATGAAGATGAAACCAGGAGATGTCCTTACTGAACCATCAGAGCTGAACAGATGATGGAGAAACAGGTTTACCTTTTAGGTGACATGGATGAGTTGAAGGGAAGTTATGAACTGTTTCTGAGAGACAAATAACACCAGGATCCTTTTTTATGTAGCTGACAGCTGGTAACTGTGCAGGGGCGGGTCTAGGAAAGTTTTGCCAGGGGGGCAGGTAGGGCATTAACAGGCAAAAGGGGGGCACAAAGAAATACCTTTCTTTCTTATTCTCATTTAAAATGTCTAGCTTTTATTAAATAATTATCTAAATCTTACAACCAAAGTTTTTATCTGATGTAAAATGTATAGAAATCATACATATACCAACAAGACGGTGTACATATGGAAAAGATATATATAAATTTTATAAAGTTTGTATCTGTCTTGTGTGAAACTTGTATGAAAAGCATACAAGAGTAAAAACAGATATAAGATCCCTTGAAAGATTATATAATGAATCTTGTATGTTTTGGATACTAAAACAACATATGAAAGTAATAAGAAAGTGGCCACTTTCATGAGTAAATCATGTAAGTTTTTACTATTTCTTTTCCATATGGGACTGTCACAACATCATTTGTTTTCATTCAAAGGCTTTATGGCTTTAATACCTGGTGGGCCGGTCTGTAGTCAAAATGCCCGATTTTCTGTCCCAGTCCAGCCCTGCAGGTTAATACTGGCAGTGTCACCATGCCAGCTGACTGTATTTCATCATCAGCCAGTGTTGTTCTTGATCAATATTACCAAAGTTTACCATAAGGCAGCATAGAAAGTATTTACTTGCTTTCAGGTTTCATTCAAATGTTAGTCTTTTCAGTTGTTTCCCCACTTTTTTCCTGTTTCAAAATCACCAGTTTGTGAGAAGATTATCTTCTTTTTTTTAACAGGCAGATAAAGTTTTACATTGGAATTGGCTAATTTGTCAATTGTTTGTTACAAATGTTCGTATTTTAATATTCAAAAATGTTTTTGCCCAAAACATATGTGCACTATATGTCAGTAAAAATACTATGCAAATATTGCTGTCCTTGAATACTGAGTAAACACTGACAAAGCACTGATTGTATCTCTTGTACTTTATCAACACAGTATCTAAAAACTTTGCACCATAGTGGTTAAAATCTCATTCGAATAAGAGTTAAAAGCGCATTCGGTTATTAGGTTTATAGGGTTATTGAATTATGGTTAACGGTTGGTAGGTCTGTGAAGGTTCTCAGTCATCCAGGTCATCGTAGTCAAAGGAGCTTGCAAGCTCCTTTGATTAACGGTTGGTAGAATTTTTTAAACTTTATCTGCCAATTACATCTGCCACCCTTCTCCAAATCTGTGCCCCTACCTGGCCCCCCCAACAAAAATTTTCTAGACACGCCACTGTGCATGCCACAGCTGCTCTATCACGTGATGCATACGTTCTGAGGTGAGTTACGGCGTGTTGCAAGTTTTGTGAGGTGCTTTCGTGATATTTAATGGATCGGATTACATTTTTTATTTTTCTCCGATATCCGATCCAGTAATTTAGGTCAGTATCGGACCGATACCGATACGTAATATCGGATCGGTCCATCTCTACTATATATAGATACATATCTATGTCACCAGAGATACAAGTGTATTTTGAACCTTCTATGAAGTATTTATATTATTTATATTTAAAGTATATTTTAATTTAATTTAAACTGTCTTATGTGTTTAAAAGGGAAGTGTGTGTGCATGTAAGTGAGAGCGCAAGAGAGAGTTGAATGAAAATTTGCTGCTCCAAATTGTTAAAAAAAAGTTTGTTTCCTGATCCAATAACACCGAAGTGAACTCCTTCAAATGATTGTAGTTAGGGGTGGGTGATATATAGACTATGTTCGATATATTGCAAGTTTTCCCATGTACGACGGTTAAAGTGGCTTTATCGTAACCATCAAGTATAAATTTCCATGGCAATATTGAACTGTCTGCATGTAATTCACTGTGAGGTTTATTTTTCCCCCACATGCTGCAAATGCATCATTAATCAGCCCCTCCCAACCGAAAAATGTTCTACCTGGTACACATGCGGTGAGCATGTGTGTTTATATACTACCAGGTAGCGAGAAATATGGCAACAGTGGGAATTTCAGAGGAGCGAGAGGATGAGACTCACTGTCATTTGTATTTCACAAGCAGGACATCAAACAAAATGCGGTAATTTGCAAAACGTGCTGTAAAACTATTGCCGCAAAAGGTAGCAGTACCCCAAATTTTTCCCACCAGCTGAAAAGTCATTCATTGCAAAATGAACAATGTTTTAAAACTCTGCATGTCAATGTCTCCCTACACACCAAAGAAAATGTTAAATAAACCAGCTGCGATACCTGTGAATGTTCTTGGTCTAGGGTTGACCACAGAAAGAGTCTTACTGTGACAGTACTATCATATGTGAAAAACCTCTGTGCAACTGATGGTTAAAAAATGGTTAAAATAAAACATTTCGATTCATTCAGATGTTTTTTGTATTCAAAGTTGGAAAAAAATATTGAATGGTTGATTTGAATGAGTATACCAGTGCAATTTCAGGCACTACATGCTTGAAAATAACACTTGTTTTTGGAGGTTATTTAAACATATCGTGATATATATATATTGTGTATCGTGATACAGCTTTAAAAAAAAAAAAAAAACAATATTAGATTTTTCTCACATTGCCCAGGTCGAACTGTAGTACAGTTTATTGACTTTTCAGAGCTAGATATAAACACTAGAAGTCGCTAGAAGGGGTGGTTATCAATAAGTGTATTATATGCAGCAGCATTACTTTGCAGTAAACATTTAAACGTTTGTTTAATAAAAGGTCAAAAAGGGAGGAGCTGTAATGATGTCCAGGAATTCTTCAATTATTTTGTGCAATACCTTACTCTTTAATGAAGTGAAAGTCTCCATCTTCCTAAAATTAGTACTGTCACACTCACCCTAAAAACCAAACAGAGCACAACTGACTCATAATATTAACAGAACTGTAAAAATTAATAACAATTCAAAGCAAAGATTTAAGATAAGCCATCAATAAACTCAGTCATATCCGAATCCTGTACAACACCTGCTCTTATCTGTCATTATACCATCTTGATAAAGAACATGAATCATGTCAGAAGTGTTTCACGTGGTACACAAACTGAAAGTAGAAACTCATAAAATCGGTAGAAGCTCACCCAGTGATGAATTTGTTCAAGTCATAACATTAGTAAATTCTGACAAGGCTCCAGTTTATTGCCCAACTTCACAATGAAGGCAACATGAAAGATCTGCACCTTTTTAAATTCATCATGCTACTCATAAGCAGATAGATCTGTGGTCATCACTGCCACCACTCACCAGTGCACCTGCACACCCACACAAACACGCTTTCCAATTGTCAGATTGTTCTTTTTGTAAATGACAACTCAGTGATCCAGTTACAAGCGAGCATTTGGCTGGGTTACAATATTATGATATGTAGCAAATTTATAGATAAATTTAAGGCTTTTTAGAGAAATTGAAATTTAAAAAGCCTGGAGCTGTTTTGCTTCATTCAGTTTCAGGAACTTGTTTTTCTAACCTTTGTTGAACTTTTACAGAATGTCTACAGACTACAAAGCTTTAGTCACTATGTATATTACGCTGTATCTCACATGCACTGCAACCATGACCACTGATACACAATGTTGCTAGAGCTGTATTGAAGACATTGCTGAATTCAGATTCTTCACTTTCTATCTGAGACACATGTGGGAAAATCACAAATACACAAAACCTATTTCCCTTTAAATCCTCGAAGTCAATGCAAAGTCTACAAATAATGACCTTTTTTTTTTCCAGTCATGTTATTTTGCAAGATGCTGACAGTAATGGTTAAACACGTGATGAGCAGTACCGAGCTAATGCAATCCCAGCAAACCCCCTACAGTTCCCCTTCTGTGTGCAACGACTACTTAAGTGCCAATGGAATGGAATCACAGTTAGAGCTATCGCTAAATAAATTAGATAAAATTATGCAAAATGTTTAAGCCAGTGTTTGAAATATTATTTCAAACACTGGCTTAAACATTTTATCTATCTATCATATATATATATATATATATATATATAATTATTATTATTAAAACACTTTACAGTAACATTACCAATAAATTAAAAATGTATGGTTAATTAAACAAATTAGTTTTTACTATTAAACTAATGGTAGAAAGTTTGGGAACAACTGAAGTAATCTAAACTTATCTGGTTAATAACTGTTGTTTGAAACATGTTTTGGATAGTTATAATGTAAACATGCAACTGATACTTAGAATACTTGTTTTAAAGAGTATACTGGCAGGTAGGGTGGCAGTGGTTTAAAATCACAAAACTGTGAACCTGGAGACCACAGTTTGTGTCCTGTTTCATGAACTGTTTAATTTCATTTTCACTTTTGTTTACTTAGGCTTTGTCTTGCTTTTGGTTAGGCGTAGGCACCAAGATAAGTCAGGTTTACAAAAAGGTGAGCTTTTCTGTTAAATTCAAGTTAGGAGAAGGACCACTCATAATGTTGCCAACAAGCGTCCACCACATGGCTGAAGCTAAAGGAAACCATGGATATATTTGAGATTTTCTTTAAATACACAACCATACTTACCTGGAAATATTTTCTAGAATAAACCATACAATAGGAAGTTAAAATTCACATTTAAAGGGGACCTATTATGGTACTTTGCATTGCCATGTTTTTATTTCTGGACTATGTGGACTTTATCTGATTCATAGTTTAGTTCTTCTAAACTTTGGTGCAGTTTCTTAATTCCCACTGTATTTGGACAGTTGACTCAAAGGCTGGCGAAACAAGCCATCCTTAAGCTGCGAAAACAGAAAAAACCCATCTGAGAAATTGCTACAATATTAGGAGTGGCCAAATCTACAGTTTGGTAAATCCTGAAAAAGAAAGAAAGCACTAGTGAACTCAGACATCCACAGAAGACAACAGTAGTGGATGATCGCAGAATCATTTTCATGGTGAAGAGCAAACCAAGTGAACAACACTCTCCAGGAGGTAGGCGATATTCAAGTCCACCATAAAAAATTTAAAAAAAAAGACTGCATGAAATTAAATACAGAGGGTTCACAGCAAGGTGCTAGCCACTCATAAGCCTCAAGAATAGAAAGGCTAGATTGAGAAAAAAAAAAAAACATCTAAAAAAGCCAGCGCAGTTCTGAAAAAACATTCTTTGGACACATGAAACCAAGATCAACCTCTACTGGAATGATGGCAAGAAAAAACAGGTATAGAGTACATTATAAGAACAGCTCATGATCCAAAGTATACCACATCATCTGTAAAACATGGCGGAAGCAGTATGATGGCTTGGGCATGCATAACTGCCAGTGGCACTGGGACACTACTGTTTACTGATGATGTCTGTGAAGGTTCTCAGTCATCCAGGTCATCGTAATCTAAGGAGCTTGGAAAGAAAAGCGTCTGGACTTGTTGCTTGAAGATGTTTCACCTCTCATCTGAGAAGCTTCTTCAGTTCTAGGGTCAAAATGTGGAGAGTTCCAGATTTAAGCCCTGCGGGAGTGTCCCCCCAAGAGGGACCTCTACCTAATCACACGAGCCAAGGTGTGAAAATGAGTGTAGGTCACAATCAGCCAAGGTTTCGGGTGAGCTCACTGTGAAACCTAGCCCCACCCTATCATGTGATTTCCTGAGGTCAAATGGCCCAGGATGTGAGTGGGCATTAAGGTGTCTTATTGATGATGTGACACAGTACAAAAGCAGCTGAATTAATTTTTGGGGTGTTCAGAGACGTACTGTCTGCTCAAATCCAGCTAAATGCAGCCAAATTGATTGGGCGGCATTTCATAATACAATGACAAAGGACAATGACGCAAAACATACAGCCAAAGCAACCCAGTGGAATATTTTTGAATGGCCAAGTCAGTCACCTGATCTTAAGCACAATAAACATGCATTTCACTTGTTGTAGACTAAACTTTAGACAGAAAGGCCCACAAACAAACAGCAACTGAAAGAAGCTGCAGTAAAGGCCTGGCAGAGCTTTAAAAAGGAAGAAACCCAGCATCTGATGATGTCCATGAGTTCAAGACTTCAGGCTATCATTGCCAGTAAAGGGTTTTCAACCAAGTATTTGAAATGAACATTTCAATTTTAGTTTTTCAATTTCTCCAATTACTTTTGAGCCCTTGAAATGAAGGGAGTGTGTTAAAAATTCTTTAGTTCCCCTTTTTTTTTTTGTTGTTCAAACCACCAAATTAAAGCTGAAAGTTTGCACTTCAACTGCATCTGAGTTGTTTTATTTAAAATTTATAGTGGTAAGTCCTTTAGTTGGTTACGAGAGGTGTAGAAGTGTGTCATGGGAGTTAGGTCCTGGATCAATAGGAAGTGCAACAAGTTGTCCATAGAATCTACGAAACAAAGGCTCACAGCTCTGGACAGAGGCCATGGGAATAAATGGCCTTTTCTCCCAAAACCTATCCAGGGTACACTCTCAGCTGCAAGTACAATAGTATGAGGGCAAATCCATGCAGAGCTTAAAAGGAGCAATAGTGAAAGAACATCTTGGAGAGAAAGGTGTCACACAACACCAGCCTAAGAGCAGACCAAAGCAACCTTTCAGAAGAAAAAACATTCAATAACAAGTCTCCAGAATTAAGACCTGAATAGGACCAGGACCTGACATCCAAACGTACTGGGTAAAGAAGCTAACTGCACTTCACAAAAGCCTGGCAAAAAACAAATAAGTGGGATGCTAACAGCAGGTGTTCATCCAGGTGTTCAGACTGGCTAAAGCGCCATCTACTGGTTGATAGAGCAAAACATCAAGACTCTAAGAACAGTAGTCTAACCTGAGTATGGCTTGGAATGATGAGAAGAAAGTCTAAAACTCAGTAATCTACACATTGGAAGTACCTCCATGAGGTAAAAAAAAAAAAAAAAAGATGATCAGAAGCCAGCTCAATAGAGGGAATAAGATCTAAGATATTATAATACACATGCTTTATTGGTCATCAGCTACCCATCTGGAAGAATAAGCTGGCCACAGAAGGACATGGATGCCACTCATGATCGATGTGCAACTTGCTAAGAAACATTTAACTAAATATTAGTCTGGGTGTATGTATATATTTGAGCATGGATTTTTACTTTCGATCCTGTATGAATTAGACAAAATCTAAAATAACTTCAAACTTGTGCACCCACTTCTTGTTTTTTTAAAGTTACTGAAGATGTATGCTGCATAATGATTCCACCCAATGAAAACCCAAAATTACAATGACATTCATGCCCATGATGAGTGGATGTAAACTTGACGACAACCTTATGCATATATGTATTTATATATAAGAAAAAAGCAAGGTAATATCTGAAAGTGCATGAATCAAAACTAAAAACATTACAGGAATGTTTTTTTAAATGTGTGATCACAAATTAGGCATTCTAAAAGTTAAAACAGCTATGCAAACCTGTGAAGCTGCTGGTGGCAAAAACAAAACAAAACACAAGCTATTTTTTAGAAAGGTGAGAAATGCAGAGATGATCCTCCTTGATGTGCAGCAGAGGAGCATTAGAAACCCTTGCTATGAGTTCTGAACCTAAGAGTTAGTACTAAGATGTGTTAGTGATTGAATGCAATATTAAGAACTTATGTACTATTTTAAAGACTGGATTACTGATTGACTAAATGAGTAATTGGCTTGCGTATACAAAAGACCATTATGCCATTGTGATATTAAAATATTTGAGGGTTTGTAAACCATTGCATATAACAGAAGATGTGTGCTGGTTTAGTTTTCCAGTTGTAAATCTCAGATCTGTCATTTCAAACGAATACTTCTTGTCCTCAACAAGAATTACAAGCAATTTAAAAAAAAAAAAAAAAAAAGAATATAAATAGGTATGCAGCAGTTGAACAGATTAACAGTTGCTAGACTGACCACAGACTGCCTGTGCTGTGTAATGGTGTATGTGTCATATCCTGTGTGCATGTATGTGTGTGGGTCTGTATCACAAATAACAGAGCACAAGAGTTTCTACAGAATGCCAGTATACCACAAAGCTACTGCTGGAAAAAGCACTTTAAAATTTGACTTTAAGCAGAAACACTGAAGTAGTAAAAGGGAATTGGATGCATTCTGTAGGTAGTGTACAGTGTGTGTGCATTCATGTCTTCTCTGTTTCTTTGCATGTTTACCTCTGAGACTTGTGTAGTCTGGTACTCCTGCAGCTGCTGCTGGAAGCCATAGTTTGGCCCAACAAAGGAACGAACAGCTTTGACAGCAGACAGACACTCCTCCCAGCTATAGTGGGTGACAGTCATCAGGTAGGCCACCACCATGGTAGTGCTCCTTGATACACCTGCAAGGCTGCAAGAACACAAAGGACATTTGGCTTATTTGGTTCTTTTCATTAAGCAGCTGGATGTTTAATACCTTACTTCCTACGGTTAACTGGTAAAAAAATGGGACAGGCCACAAACCATCAGGACAAATGTCATGTTGACTGTGAAAGTACCTAAAAAAGACGGCTGACCTGTTCTGGTTTTGAGTAGGAAGCTGGCTGGATGTAAATACCTACCAGTGAACTAGACAAGATCCACCATTCAAGCGACATTCATGGATGAAGCTAATGCAATCTTTAAAATGCTGCAGTCTGGAAAGACATAAA
This sequence comes from Rhamphochromis sp. 'chilingali', assembly GCF_963969265.1. Lineage (NCBI taxonomy): Eukaryota > Metazoa > Chordata > Actinopteri > Cichliformes > Cichlidae > Rhamphochromis > Rhamphochromis sp. 'chilingali'. The sequence goes on from NC_137933.1 coordinate 25,405,272, forward strand.
AAAAAGCACAGTAAAGTTTTCTGAGTCAATATAGTATTGCTCATCAAACAGAAAACAACAGTTCACTTTTACTAAGGTCATAGTAACATTTAAGGAGTGTAAAGCTAAAAATGGAATACACATTATAGGATATGAAAAAGGCCACCTTGAACTGAAACTGTGTTAAAGGCCCAAACATTGTGGTTCCATAAAGGTTGTTAAAACCATAATAATATACTAAGATTAGCTGTGGAAACTACAGATTACTCTCGGATTTAGAGATAAGTTCAGAAATGTGTGAGGTAGTTTCAACAGATTTATGTTATATCTCAGAAACAGGAGAACATACTGTGGTGTGTTTTTTTTCCCTTTAGCTACTCCAAGCTGTCATGTGAGAAAGAGGTTGGGTATGCTCAAACAGAGAGTCTGTGGTCGACCAGAGCACAGACAGTAGGGACAGACAAGGGAAGTAAATGCCGTCATTTTGTCTTAACTGCAAAATTTGGTCTTTTTCCAGCGCTGGGTTACTCAGTGCGAACAGAGGCATCGTTTTAGGTTTACACCAAAAATACAGCAAATGCCATTTCATGGGTAAATTTAGAAAATAAATCACCGCTAATTGTAAGATTGCAAAAAATCCACACAAAACATCTTCCAATATAAAGCAGCATAATGCAATGCTATTGCTCCTTAAATATCCTCCTTATACACTGTCAGGAAACACTGCTGGTGTTTTGCATAATCAAGAATTGCATGGCTGATAGCGCTGGTCTCCTGAGGAGCAGATGCTGGTTACTCAATAGCAGACAGGGTAACAGACTGGGGCTAAAATAGACTGTCACTTTACTTTTTTCCTCCTTCCTGAGATCCAAACTCTTCTTTAAAAGATGTCTCCTCAGCACTTTGTTCTGTCATCCTAGCACAGAAGTTTCCGGCAGTCTTGTTTAATATGCAGAAAACTAAGTTGTGACAAACATTTACGGTTAAGTAGAACTGAATAGGAGAACACTGGAATAAAAATAGTCCTCTAGCAACAAAAAGCTGTTAGATTACTGTATGTTTAATATGCAAAATGAGCTTCTGTATTTCTATGGTGGTTTTTAAAAATATTATTATATTAATATGCCTAAAACAACAACAACAACAAAAAATCATTTTTAAAAAAAGAGCTTCCTTAGTTATGACCAAAGCACATCACGTTGATGCAAATGCAAAAGTTTACACCTTCATGCTCTACGCACACTAACAGACTTTCTCAGAGAAGGTTCAAAAAAAAGGGGAACCCCTGGCTCTCTACAAATATCTACATACATTGTTAGCAACTATATAAATAACATTTAATGCCATTTCAATTAAGCACTTGCTGTCTTGGGTGTGAATTCCTCATAGCATTTACTGTCTTCAGTGTGAATTTCACAAAACACTGACATCACAAAATGCATAGAAGCTTAAATAGGTTTAATCTGCTTGCTAGTTGCTAGATACATTTATTTTGTTATGCTCCTCGTTGTCTGCTGCACAAATAACAATTAAAAAAAAGGGCTGTTTCTGCAGTCTGACCACAGTTTTGCTGTATTAGTATTATTTCAGTGATTTAGGACATAGGTCTAAGATTTGCTGTCACTTTAGTTTTTTTTTGTATAGTATGTGATGATTCCTAGCGAGGAAGTATCTAAGCACATCAACCTTAATCCTTTTCTGCTGAACTGAAGCAATCATAGAGGTTAAGGTTTTTCAGAAAGCTTTAAACTTTTACAAAATGTGAGACAGTTTCTGCTGTGTACCATCACCATGTAACAGAGGCCATCACATGTAATGACAGGGGCCCCTAGATCATGGCATGCATGGTGGGACGGCAGTTGGCCTCACCCTCGCATCACTCAGACCAGTGATTGTGACAGAGGGGGTTTATTAAAGCCCTGGGTGGTCGATGCAAACAGCCAGATGTCACACTTAGGTTTCCTTCCTCTGCTGCCTGAGGGAAGGACGCTTGATTGCGACAGTGGAGGTCAGACATCTCCAGCCCAACAATCATCAACTTCCAACCAGCCACTAAACCTCAGTTCTCACTAAGTTACATTTGACTCAGTACTACTTTTTTACAAACTAAAGCAAATAAAGTTCCCCTTCAAATCAAGGAGAGGTTGAGTAACTGTGGAGCTCAAAGTAACGCTGAGATTTTTTGACCCAACAAGGTAAAGTCTTTGACATAATATACTGGAGATTTATCAAATTCCTACTAATGTCCCACTTGTACCTATGCATGAACCCTGACTAACCACGTAGGGCACTAGTGCAGACATAACAACGTAATTCCTCTCCAACGCCAATAAAGACCTTAAAGTAAGCCATCAACCAGGGTCATATGACACTAAAGTTTAATGCTTAAACTCCAACTGAATAATGGCTCTTTACTGTCCCCTCAGTTCATGCTGCAAACTTAAAGCAACAAGGGATGTGTGAGGTCAAAGACTGCTATGACTAATGTGTCGTGTTAGCGCCAGCTCCCAGAGCAGCAACAAGTCAGACTCTGGATGAACAGTGACACATTAAACATACTTACTCATCTGTTATTTTTTCACTTAACCTTTCTCTCACAAGCACGTGAAAAAATAAAAGCCCTCTTTTGCTCAGTCTTTAGGAACAGAATGAAATGAAGTGAATATTAAATAACTTTAATCTATCATTAGATGGCTGTAACTCCTATGTATGACTACTGTTTGAGTTACTGCTCTTCTCCTCTCCTATAAATAGTCTACTGCATACATTTTGAAATTTGCAAAGGAACCAAGACTAGAGGGTGAAAAAGAATCCACCAATGTTTTTAAACCTTCATGTACGTGTTTACTCACAGGTTCTGGCTGGAAGCATCAGCTGCATGAATGCAAAGGTATGTCATGTCCTGCAAAACATTAGTGAAAAATGTTAGGAGACAGGCAACTAAATATTGGACAAGTTGTGTAATACTAATAAAAAGACACTCAAGTGAATTAGTGACATGATGTAGTAGCATCTCAAAAACACAGTGTCTTCAAAAGAAATTCAGCGCTCTGTGTAAGACTAAGAATACTTTCCCAGATTACAATTTTAAGTATTTGAGATTTCATCACACATGGTGTATAATATTATTTAAAGAATGACATTATTATAGATTAAAAAGAAATTACTGGATGCAAAAACAAGCTTAAAACCAGTTAAAGCCACAGTTGGCATGGAGCCCCAACAAGTTTGTTGTACATGTACAATGACAGCAAAGAGCTATTGCAATCTACTCTATTCTATGAAGAGGAGACGAGAGGGACTGTTTATTATCACAGCACGTTTCAAACCCCAATGACCTTTGATGTCATAGGCAACATAGTAATGCTGAACAATATAAATTGTGTATTAACATAAGCTGCCAAAGCTTTCTGCATTTAAAATAAGCATGTCTTGAGTAGTACAAGCGTCTCTGTGATCAACTGACTTTGATATTTTTGTGGCAGATTACAAAAAAATCTGTCATAACAATACAACAAAGGAGGCTCCAAACTGACAGAAGCTAAATTTATACGTAAAAAGAAATTATAGTAATTGGTGTCCTTAGTTTCTAAACGTTTACAGGTTTGTATTAAAATAGGAAGCGGCACGCACGGTAGTAAACACGTCCCTTTTCTGGAAGATATTGCTGGAATCAATTTCAAAATAAGCATACATATATTTTTTATATTTCTTCTGTTTTATTTGTACAATTTTCAGTTAATATATATATGAGGCATGGGGTTTTTTTGAATTTTGTTTTTGTTTAGAAAACATTGTAACCTTTTGTCAGTCTGGTTGTAGATCAATATCTAATGTGTTCCCCTGGTCTTGGTCAGTGTCCAACACTCAAAACAATGCATTTACAGTAAGCAGTGTGTGAAACCAGAGACAATGTGAAACTTACAGAGATATACTACGGTGGTGAATATCGGTGTTCTAAATCATATTTCTCACACTTAACCTTTTTCTTTACCAGAGTAAAAAAAAGTTCAGTTTTACACAAAATAAGATTCTGTCTTTTAATACACATGAACCTCATAATTTATCTGTCAATCTCAGTCTCAAGACTTCAAAGCAATCCAACCATAACTCATCACCACCCCCAGATGGCTGAAAGCACAAATTACATCATTAACATTGCACGCATGACCTTAAAAAAAAAAAACACCAGGTAAGATTTTCCACAGAAAGTAGCAATTTTTAATCATAATACATCCAGAAATACTAACCATGATTTCCCACTAACCTCAAACACCGGTTTTGCATTGTTGTACACAGACAGGATGTGTGTGATGCCATTCTTAGATAAACTTTCTCTGTTTTCTGAATCTGTGACAAGGAGAGAGGGAAACATATCTCAACAGGTCCTTTGGTATGAATCTTACACAAACAATCATGACTTTGACCCGTTACAAGCAGCTACAGAAGCAGGTCTGTGAGTAGTTTGTTATCCTGCAACATTACTTAGTACAGATGGGCAAGTGGTCACTTGTCCCTGTCATTTTAGCTATATTTAGCCATTATACTCTTACCGTCATCAAGGCAGCTAAAGTTAGAATGTTCCAAATGCCATATTAACTTGAGGAGGTTGCATCGGACTAGAGTGAAACACAAGGCTCTGGATTGTTATTTTAGTTTTTATGTTTAATTTTCTTGTGGGCGAGACTTTACAATATTACATTATTTTACTCTTTAAGCTACGAATATATGTGCTTAAAAGGGAGGGCTTATGTTAAAAATCTGCTTTCACTTTTTCATATAGAAGATTAAGTTATGTTGAGTTAAAATTCCCCTAATTAAACATTATTTGAGAATTAATGATAATATGTAAAGTGTGCTCAGAGCAAAATATTGTACTCTAATGCTACACCGAACACCTGGCCCAACTGGGCTTTCTATACTGTATGTAATTAAAGCAATAAATCTACATACATGTTTGTCTTACCTCTTATATTCCCAAGGTAGAGTCCATCAACAACCTGTGAAGGAGCAGTCACAGACATGTTGCACTTAGATGTTCATTACAATTCAGCTTCAAGAACCTCGCATGAAAAGAACAAATGTTCTGATTCGAGCCAGATTGGATTTAAAGCTTAAGGCTAAAGATCCTAGTGGAGCTACGAGCAAAGGAAACGTTCCTTATGGCCATACAAGGCTTGAAGCAATGATGCATGGTTATCTGAATGATGTGATGGGTGGCAAACGGCCACTGAGTGTTACTGTACAGCTTTGGTACTATACCTATGGAACAATAGCTGTATGAAGGTAATGAAGTGCTGGATTGATTCTAATGAAATATCTCACTACAGTACCTGAACATTGTTGTGGCAGCTCAAAATAGATGCGGATGACAATTTCATTTTTAGGAAGAAATCGATATAAACAATCTTACTTTTTAATAAAAACAACATGAGTTAGCTTTTTCTTTTAGGAGGACCCTTTTAACTGTCAATTAACAATGACAGTGCAATATCACAGCATCAAAACATGACATGCAGACACAGACACTTAACTTAAGGTTGGCATACAACAGTATTGTAGGTTAGAGTCTAGCACAAGAGCCCTGGCTTGGATCCAAATTTTGTCTTTTTTGGGGTTTTTTTTGACAGGGCAGAGCGTGTCACGTGATTGATTAGCGACCAGTGATTGGCGCCTGCGTTCACCAGCATCGCTTTGGACTTTTAACCATCAAAAACACCCCCAAACAGCGTAATGACATGACATAAACAACAACAGCAAACCTACCTTATTCATTCCGTTGCCCATGGTATCCCTGGAACAGTCTGCGGTTAGCTAAAAGACTTTAATGCGTTAAAGAGCTAGGATATGGACTTTGAATCCAAAATGCGAGGTTAGCCTGTGTGACTGGACTCTTTAAGCGGTTAAATAACCTTCGCTTCAGACGCTACTTTTGCATATTTAACAGCATTATTAGATTAAACTGCTTTAAAACCCACTTGTATTTGTGTTAGCTTTGACCTCGTTTCAGCCCCAACAACAGTTCCATCATGCTGTGTCGTCTTCCGGATTGTTTTGACGTGAAGTGGGTGCATCTGCGGGTTCATCCGGCGTGTGACATCACAGCAGGCGACACAACAACTGTGCTTTCTCAGCTTACACCTTCAGGGGGAAGCTAGAGATAAAGTCACAATCAGACCTAGTATACAGTATAAGATTTAAACGTAATTTTATGAGGAACACAGAAAACCCATAGTTATCGCTGCAATTTCGCCTCAGCCCCAGCTGGATTTGAACATTTTTCGTAATCTAACCCTGTGTGGTTGTTTAGTCTTTAATGTTAACCCTCTATGGTATGCTGATGCCTTCAGGCAGCAAACAACATTTTTGGTGATCATTATTATTATTTTGTGACACAAGACACCTCCGTGTTTAGCTAATTAACGAGTAGATGAGGTTTTGATCTTTGATCTGGGGGCGGAGCAATCCTTTCCGGGGCCAAGACACAGCTTATAGTGCTAGCTGCTGCTAAGTATGATTTCATTTTTATGCATGTTTAAATTGAAATAAGTTTTTATGGCAGATTCTGATTTAATTTATTTACTAAAACACCATTTTTGGTCTGTTGCCTCAGAGCAGTATTGCGCAGTTAGGCCACTTTTCTTCGGGCAATAATGGTAAAACATTGGCTTTAAATTCTGGTCCTTGGGGCTACTTGTCCTCCCATAAAAGCACAGGATGTTTTCCGATTTTTTTCTGTCAATGTGATGTTTGTAAAGATATGACACACATTTCCCTTACCTCACAAAAGTAATGAATATCCCAGATTTCAACCAACCAAGACATACATCTTGTAAAAATTGTCATGCAAATTCCTCCACAACTTTTTCTGATTCTGATAAACTCCATCACAGCTCAGGCGGTAGAGCAGGCCACTTAGTTATTGGAAGGTTGGTGGTTTGACTCCAGTGTGCTCCAGTTTGCAATTCAAATATCCTTGGGCAACTAACCCCAAGCTGCTGTAAACACAAGTAAATGTTGGAAAGCAGTTACATAATGAGCATTGTGCTTGTGCAAATGGGTGAACAGAGTTGTCTAAAGCACTTTGAGTGCTCAGATAGAGTAGAAAAGGGCTATATAAGAACCAGTTCATTACACCCTTCGGTAGAAAAAGAAACAGCCAAATAGTTGCATCTTATTTTCCTCAGAGGTACTGGAGCAATATTCAGCAGTCCATAGACCAAAATGTACTCAAAATTCAGGATTATAGTTACAGAAAATAATGAACAAACATATATACATATATATATATTAGATATATTTCAACCTTAAGAATAATTTTATATCTAGCTGCCATAGTTTGTACCTGATATGTAAAATCAGTGTTAATGAAGGAGTCATACAGTTAACACAGTTAATCAGAGGTTTTAAACAGTTTAACAATTTTTATTTTTATTATACACAACGACCTTAAGAGGAAGTGGTCTTCCAAAAATCACAGGTAAGGTGAGGTAATGTGGACATCTGATAAATACAGAAATATATGTATTTTTGTATCTTTGAGTTGGTCTGCCTGTATATAGAACTGTTATAGTCCTCTTGGTCTTTTACTTTTTCCACTGCTTGTTTTCGTAGTCCCAGTGGGCTGAGAAACCCTGCACTGGGCCCATTCTCATGTCCAGCATTCTCTGCAGCTCCTTCTCCTTGTACTCTTCCTCAAACGTATGTGGAACAGGTCCATACACTGGGAAGAAACAATAACAAATGAGTCAAGTGATGAGCCAGATTATACCGCAAAAAAATGTGTTCAATACTGCATTCTTTACTTAACCAACATGAAAACCTGAGGCAGCTGAACATCAGATATTACACAGGTTTCCTTGCATATAAGCAATATTTTTCATAATTACCATATTTCCTCTGCCAAAGCACAACCAGCCCAGTGAAGCCAATGAAGAAGAAGATTCCTCCAACCACAGACTTCCACTCTCCTGATCCCTGGTTCATCTCAGCGAAGCTCTGCTTGAAGCTGATGCGGTACACTGTAAAGTGGAAAAACAACTCTAGATTACATTTTTTAAGAATTTGGAAACACAAATACTCTTGGAATTTAACATTACACCAGTCCCATTATTTAGCATGAATTTAAACAATTTTAGTACTCCCTATCCTACATAATAGGAGTGGTGCAGTTATACATTACACTAGTATAAATGGGTGAACAACACTATAGCGTTATTGAGTCCTACATGCAATCTTCTCCTCATTAGAGAGTGCAACCCAGGAGCCCTTCTCCTTCTCCTTCAGGGACTTCTGCTCTGCACTCAGGTTCTGCACATAACTGACGTCGGGGAGAGGGCTGTCACGCCTGTCGAAGTAGGCAGGGAGGGCATAGTCCTCAACCTTAGCAACACCTGCAGGGGAGACCACAGTAACTCATCAAATTACTTTCACACATAATCCCTCACTCCATGTCAATGCTTTTTTTTTTTTAAACATAACCTTATTTTAGTTACCGGGCTTATTCCAAGACCAGATTTGTTTTAATTTTGTTTTTACATTTCCGCTCTCAAACCCTGGATCTAGTTCACTGTAGTATTGTTTATCACTGTTTAGATGTACTGCCACTTGAAACTGCAGACAAAAACAAAACCCACACGTTTCTGATTGTGAGCAGTGTTTAGTTTCTCATTTGACCTATAATAAACTGCAACATTGCAGCAGCAACAGCACTCCTGAAAAGCCTGTTTTTTTGTTAGTAAAGTAAAACCCATTGTAATCTGTACTTAAAAAAACATTTTACCTCTGTGTAATTTTGGCTGTAAAACTGGTGCATCTTCTTTAATCTATTGTCATAAACTTAAGGTGTCAGTTACCAGAGACAAGTTTTTTTTCTTCACACCAGCCAAGCTCCCATTACATATTAGAAATGTAGTATTACAGGAAGAACATGGATTCATTTTACAACACAAACAGCTTCATTTATTTTAAATGGTCAACTGAGGGTACATGTTAAACGTTTAGGTGTATATGAAAAGAGATTTTCAAAAGGTCAGTGGCACAAGCGGAGTCTATTGTTATACTGCCAGCCATAAATAGAACACATTCAATGCATTTCGTCTTATACCTACCATGTCCTCCACGGACACAGACAGATGTGGAAATGGAACGTTTGCCAATAAGGCTTAGGGCTCTGGTTGCCAGCATTCTGTGGAAAACGTCATATAAGAGAAATTAAGAAACCGTATTAAACACTAATAAAGGTTAAATGACTTTACAATTGTTTCTGTCTTTTAATTTTTAAAGTAAACCCCGTTTCAATAGGAGATCGTGTACATACATAACAAAGAGTAGGCTGCACAGGGTCCATATTTACATCACAATCTTTTATAAGCTATTTATATACATAAAATCCTGACTCATTTTAAAATAAGTCAGTTACCATCCATATGGAAAATTTCCCTACATGAAATAATCGTCCAGGTTGATGGGCTTATTGTTAAGATTGCAAAATACTTGGTTTTACTACGACCGTCCGGCTAACCTGATGTTAGCATTAGCAACAAACACAAGGTCATAGCACCAGGGGATAAATATTCGTAGAAATACCAGATTCTCTGATGCGACCATGCAATATTCATCATTCTTCTATTGACTTAAACTACATTAATGCGTAATAACGGCAGATGACTGAAACATGAACTATCTTCATATCAAACCCGCCTTCATAAATCTGATGCTACATGCTAATGACAGCTACCCGGAACATTAGTCAGTCCTCGCTCCTATCTGCTCCGACAAAGTCACTACTTATTTCGGTTAAAATAGGCGATTCTTCGCAAGCCGTTACTTTTTCCTAGGATGCACATGTCGCGGATGCTAAAATTATGTATATCTACGAAGGATAAGTAATTTATTATTGAGTTTTAAAAAATAAAATAAAACCATACCTCTTGTCTCTTTCTTGCTCCCGTCCGCCGACAGTCTGAAGGGAAGTGTGACTGGGAACGGAAAAACGTAAATTGTGCGTTTGACCGGATGGACTCTGATCTCGTTTTACGACAGTTCTGATTTACGGCGCACCGGTGCTACAGCAACGAGTGGAAGGTGGAAGTAAGATTAGCTTCTGTGACTGCATGCCGACTAATTTATCCAGCATAAAAGGACTGCTGTCATTTCGGATAATTGTAGAGCTTAATGAACTCATCACAAACTGTACTTCCGACATCATATCGTGGCAGTAAGTTAACTGCTGAGGTGTACATCTACTTTTCTCCGGGCATGTCAAGTAACGATAGCTAACGGTAGCAGCCAGCTGTCCCCCCCTCCTTACCGTCTAACTTAGCGACTCTGGAAGCTTTAGTCTTTACTGAAATTCTGCCGACTTTCTTATAAAAATGCCCATTCAGCTGACAAGTCAGGCGTACTGTAAAATGCTTTTACATGCTGCCAAATATCCACACTGCGCCGTGAATGGATTGCTGGTGGCAGAAAAGAAGAAGGACAAAAAGAAAGATAGCCACAGTGAGCCAGTTCTGTGCGTGGACTGTGTGCCTCTGTTTCACGGTACTCTAGCTCTGGCACCAATGCTGGAAGTAGCCTTAACTCTGGTAAGTATTTGCATATAGAGTTCTGTGAAGAAAAATATTGCCCAAATTAAATTGAAAATGTAGGTTTTAAAGTGATGATTTCATTTATTGAAGTAAAAAAATCACCGAATTTCACTATCCACACCCAGGCCTGATTACTGTAGATCTGTTACAGCAAGAAATCACTTCACGTTTGTCTGTCTAAAAACAACTCAAAGTATTACATCTTTCTATGATCTAAAGGCACTCAGAAGAAAAAAAAAAGTCACTAGTATATGCTGGCGTGGAAAGGTTGCACAGCAATTCTTATTGTCATTAGAATGATGAGAGCCATTATCAACCAGTGGAGAAATCTTGGAACAGTGGTGAACCCTCTCAGGCTTGGCCAGCCTACCAAAATCACTCCAAGAGCACATCAGTGACTCATCCAGGAGGGCCCAAAAAGAACCCCAAACAACTAAAGACCTGTAAGTGTCACTTGCTTCAGATAAGGTCAGAGTTCATGATTCACTGTCGGAAAATGGCATCCATTGGAGAGCTCTAAGGCAAAAACTATAAACCTGTTTACAACTGGCATGAAACTACCACAGAATTTCATAAGATGAACATCATAACAACAATCAAACATGGTGGTAGTGTGATGGTTTGGGGTTGCTTTCGCTGTTTCAGGCCCTGGACAACTAGCTGCACTTGTAATTAGAACCATGAATTCTGCTGTACCAGAAAGTGCACTTGGGTTCTACAGCAGGACAGTAATGTGAAAAAAAGGAGGAAGTCCAGCTCTGAGTGATTAAAAAGAAGAACATTCACAGAATGATAGTTTTGAGGTTACCTAGTCAAAATCTGCACTTACATTTTTAAGGGATGCTTTGGCATTCCTCCAGTTATCACTTGACTTAAGGTCTTGCTGCCAAGAGTGGCACAAGTAGTTATTAAATTTTTCACAGGGCCAGGTAGGTTTGGGTAGCTTCATTTTACCCTGACTAATTATTGTATTTTGTATTTACTCAGGGCATCTTTGTTTAATATTATCTTGTATTTGATGACAAATTCTGGTTTAGACACTTGCCATCTAGTATGCCTTCTAAAATGACAGTACAGTTTTTCTTTTGTTTTAAATGTTGTATTGTAGCAATTTGTTAGGTTGTGGTGCTTTTGAAGTATCCTGCTTTACTCTAAAATCCATTACTAATGTTGCGTCACTTTTATTTATGGTAGTGAGACTGGAAATAATATCAAATTAATGTCTGCAGCTCTGAAATAGTTCTGAAGTTTCAGTCTAGCTCTATATGCATTTTCCTATGTTTAAAATAAAATATACCTGACCTAAACTATGTTTCTGTTCTTATATGTCAACCTGATGGGCCCCTGCTCCAACTCCAGATTGACACTTGGTGTAAAGAAAATAATTATGTCATTGTCGGATATTATCAAGCCAACGAACGCACAAAGGATTCAAGGTAGAAACACTGGCGCCGTGCTGTTCCAGGGAAAAACAACCACTGAGAAACCATGCTGCATTCTGCTTTGGACCTCACTTTAATATATGCTTGATCTTTTCTCCTGCAGGCCCAACCAAGTTGCAGAGAAAGTGGCAGCCAGAATTTCTGAGAACTTCAGTGAAGCAGCAATTGTTATGGTAACTGTAAATTATTAAGGCTGATGCAACTGGGTTACACGTTATGTTTTTTTTTCTTTCTTTCTCCAAAGCAATTGCTACATCCATTGTTATAAATGCATCCTCTTCAGGTAGCAGCTGAGTTTTAGTTTAGTAAAAATGAACCAAAATCCTTAAATACACTTGTCAGCACAAGCCTCTATTTATGTCTCTATACAGTAATATATAATATTGTATAAATAGAGTGACTGATGTGGCTCTACAGGTTGAAAATAAAGCCTCAAAATTCCATCAGATATTTCAGTGAAATTTGCTATAATGACATTTATGATGATGTACAAAAAAATGCTGAGCCCTTTATAGGTGATTGCAGCTCGCAGACAGCAGGATTTAATCCATGCAAATAAAGTGAAGCACATCTTTCATCCTTCTTTTCCAATGAGTTGCTATCACTGATGACACACTGCCCAATTTGAAGTGCGAATCTATCGCCACAAGGTGCCAGCAGCCACAGCGGCATTGTAAGGCAATAGCAGTGACACAGCAAATGCAAGCATAGTATCCTCGCGTTTAATAAATGACAATGTTTCAGTCCTGTTGACCTTCAGCAAGAGCTGGGTTGTAATTTTATAGTTTAAACGTATTAGCTGTAAGTGGGAGAGCGTGCGATGAGTTAGAATTGTTTCTGTGGAATTTTGTCACACATTTGGTTGTACAAAGATTTTGAATTAGTACTTTGAAACATACTAAAATTTAAATAAAACAAAATACTTTCTACCCAGGGTGCTGCATGTTGAGTCGAGATTTTTTAGCCAGCTGCTTTTCCACCATGTAACCACATCAGTCATTTCTAGCCACTGTTTGCTCTACCTGTCATATGTAGTCCAACTGGCAAGTGCTCCAGCAAGACTCTGTTGAGTCACCTTTAGCAGGAACAGTTTTCTTCCATATTTTGCAAAGCATTGTTTTGTTGGAGGTCATTGAAGTAGCTGCCTTTTTACTGAATCAGTCAGTCTGACATGCAGCTCTCAGTCTCAGACGTGTCTGGGCGAAATAATTAGATGCATTATAAAATATATAACACTGTTTCTGAAAGACATTTTTCTTAGACCCTGGTCTGGTCTGTTGCAGTTGTTGTTATCACCTAAAAGTTGCACCTAAATTCACAGTAAATTTTGCGTGTTTTCCTGCAGGTGGACAGCAGTAAGTTAACAATGAGCTGTTCCGAACCCATCGTCTTGATCTATGATCACCACGAAAACAAGTGGAAAAGCAGAGAAGTAACGGCGTAAGTGTTAAGAGCTATTTTAGTGTGAGATTTTATCTTCCTCTGCAGACTATTTGTGCAGCTAACTCAGAGCTTCCAGCATACTTACAACTCCAAGTGTTCTCTCATTTACTTGAATTATTTAGACAAAGTACATTACACTGTAATTACATTGTAATTACCCTGTATTTTCAGTATTAAAGCTTGAATATGTAATTTTTCAAAAAACTGTTTTCCAGTGACTCCTTTGAGGACTGGAGCGAAGCACAGAAAATCACATCTGCCCTGCTGGTGGGTCGTTCCTATGAGAACTTGATTGATTTTGACAGTCACTTGGATGATCTGAGGAACGACTGGACCAACCCTGTTATTAACAAGTCCGTCCTGGATCTGTGCTAAGACCTTCAGTCGGGAGTACCCATGACACACACATGCACGCGCACACACACACACACACACATGTGAACAACTATATTGCTGCCAATTCAGCATGCACACTGCTACTTGTGTAGCACAGGAGAATGAAAAAGCTGAACCTATAGTCTGCGTTCCATAAAAAGTCTCTCTCTCTGAAGGGAACTTGTGGGGCGCTGGCCAGTTAGGCCAAATGTTTTAAGGGCAAGCACCATATGTGCGCTGTTGGCCCGTGTCCACCTTTTACAGGTTGATGCTGCAGTGATGAAAGCTTTTATGTTGTTTTTTTTTATGCAACTTTGGGTTTTTTTCCCCTGCAATGGGTTTTGATATCCTGTTTTGTGTAAAAGTTTAGATTCTAGAGGTTTAAACCTATACATTTGCTTTTAGCCATACAGAGATCAAGTTCTAAATAAGTTCTAAATTATTAATTTTTAGGTAATGATTTTACAACTGATAGGATAAATGTGTTCTTTATTAAGTTTCTTGTTTATAAAAGATCTGAAGGAAAATTCACATATATAAGTGAAGTCTGAAAGTTTTAGATGACGCTGAACCAGAGATTTGGCCCATTCAAAAGCCCCAACTTTAATCTTTCCATAGATGCATTTCTAGCGTGCATGCTTCTCGGTACTGCCACTAATGCGACGGAGAATGTCAGTCTGGATGATGCACATGTGCATTTTGGCTCTTGATTTATGATCTGGAAGACCCGCTCTATACTGAATCAGATCACAGGAATGTGTGAATTTTGTTTTGTGTGGATATCCATTCTAAGAACTAGATAAATTCTATGTTAACACTTAACTGATTATTCTAAAACCAAATATTAAAAAGTTAATATTTATTGTGAGACTACAGAAGCACCTTTTGTAATTGAGATTAGAATTAATCAGTTAATTGTGTGGATGAAACATTTTCTACTGCAATTGTTTTGAGCTGAATGTTCAATGAAACTGATTTTTGAAAACATCTACATGTTTCTACAGATCTCTTATTGCCTCTTATGTGTTAAACCTATTTAGCTGTGTCTTATACAGTTATTTGCAAAAGGACTGTTCAGCCATGCTAAGGTAAAGTGAAGCCTTACTGCTTCTATAGGCTTACAGAGTTGCATTTGAACAGACTACAAGTCTTCTGGAACAAAGTCCACTGGACACAAACACAGAAAACAAACTGAAAACACAAACAGCATATAAGCACAAACACCTCATACCAACAGTTGCGTAATGGAAGAGGGGTGATGATTTAGGCTTGTTTTGCAGCCACATGACCTGGGCACCTTGGCAGTTACTGAACTGACCATGAAACCCTCTGTATCTGAGGCCATCTGTCTGAGAGCTTGATCAAAACTGGGTCAAGGAACAGGACAAGAATCCACAGCACAACAGCAAATCTACAAGAAAACATCTGAAAAAGAAAAGAATCAAGATGTTGCAGTGGTCCAGTTAAAGTCCAGACCTCAACCTCATTGAAATGCTGTGGCTGGACCTTAAGAGAACTGTGCATAAACAAATATCCACAAACCTCAATGAACTGAAGCGGCGTTACAAAAAACAATGGATCAAAGTTCCTCCACGCTGTGCGACTGATAAACTCATACGCAAAGCAAGCACTTCAAGTAATTGCTCTTAAGGAGAGTCTCTACAAGCAGAGTCATGTGAAAGCTTTCTTTTTCACATGACTGCATCTCTGCCATGACAATTTAAAAAAAAGTCTAAAATCACTTTTAGAATAATCACTGCCCAGCTTTGGGGGTTTTTTGTATGGTTTAGCAGCAGCCTGTTGAATTAAGGTTTTTTTAATAGTTTTGTTCAAGAACAAAATACACAGAGTGCTTTACAGCACCGAATAAGATGCAAATAAAATGGTATATTAAAAAACAAAATAAAAGCAATCCTGCATATATGGGTCTTAAGTTTATTTTTAAAGATATCAATCAGTCCACAGACTTTAGATCCAGTGGAAGCGATTTCCATAACTTGGGAGCCACAATCACCTTTTGTCTTTAACCTGGACCAAGGTACAGCCAATAAACACTGTCGGCTAACCTCAGAGTGCTAGAGGTCATGAATGGTTGTAGTAGCTGCGGTTTTCTAATAATTTAGTGGTGCAAAGTTCATATTCGCACGTGTCTACAGATTATTTCATGCTTTGTGACCATTCTAATCTATAGCTTCAGTCTCCCATACTCTGCATAATGTAATTCTTGTAAAATGAAAACTAAATGACAGTGTGGCCATATCTGGGAAGAACTCATGGAAGTTTTTAAACAAATGACACTGTATATTTTCCTAATATCCATATTCATTTTATGCTGCTTTCTACTCCAGCACATTAAGTGAGACAACAGAAATCTGACAGCAACTTACATTATTTTTAAATGTATAAAAAGCTAATAAAATGGTCCCTACATTGACTAGTTACACCTTACATGCTACTTGCACGCTGCCATATCAGCAAAAATAAATAAACAATAGTAATAAACAAAATAAAAAATGGAATTAAAACAGAGATGTTAGAGATGTGAAAGTGGTTTAAATTGTGAATGTAGTATTCTAGTTTCAGTAAAGATAAGTACTTCTTCTATCAGTGCACGATAAATGAACTGAAACTAATTCTGTCTAACTACAGCATAGGTGCATTTCTGCAGAAATACCTCAAGCACAGTCCACTGACAGGAAATATTTGAAGTGGATTTGAGAGCAGATGCTATTAAAATAAATGGTTTGGATTTATGAAGAAATTTCATTGCTGTTTTAAATAATAGATTGTGGTGTCTTCTGTCAATTTTCTTTGTTCGTTTTATCTTGGCAAATTTATTTGAGATGTGTGGTGTGAATGTTGTGAGAGCGTTTGTACAACCAGGAAGAATCCTTTGGATGGGGTTATTGATCCCGAAAGGCAAATTACTTCAGCATCAGAAGGAATAAAAATAAAAACAGTATAACAGACAACAGAAACATTTTTTAAAAATAACTACAGGAAAACACCAAAGGCCGTAAAATATGAGGCAGTGAAAAATTGCATGTAAAACTGTGATAAAAAATGAATGAAATAGAAAACATAATAAGACTGAGGTTATGTAAAACAAAATTCTGCAGAGTGGTAATGCAAGAATGGTTCTTTATGGCAACAAGGTTGAATAAGTCTGAGGGAGAATGAGCTCCGTAGTGTAGAAAGGAGCAGGTGTGACGGGTTGTCCATGATATTCAGTGACCTCCTGTCTCTCACTGACCCAAATGCCTCCAGATGAACTGATGATCTTAACGTCATCGCTGGCCTGGATGCTGGCACAGACCGGCAGAAGTTCTTCAACATCTTGCTGAACACACTGAAGGATCTGGACTTCCTCAGAAAGTAATCAGTTGATCCCCTTCTTGTACACAGCATCGCTGTAGGTTCTTCAGTACAGTCTGTCACTGAACACCAAGTATCTGTTGTTAGCTGTCCACTGATTCAGCCTCCTCACCCACGATTCTAATGGGTTCAGACCCAGTCACTGACAAAAACATCTAACTTTGTTCTCACATGTAAAAGGTCACTGCCACCTTTCTTGTTATTGCCTGGTGAATGCTTCCATCTGGTGGAGTTTAGTTGCAACTGTTGTCACTCACATGGCCCACTTCCTTCTTCCGGGCCAGACAATGCTAAATTAAAATTTAAGGTATGGTCAGCTTCGTCACGGCCAGGCCCGCACCTCACACGTAAATTAACAATTTTAAAAATGCAATTAACACCGAGATTCGAGAAATTATACAGAAAAATAAAAATGTGACGTGCCGTAATACGGCACACAATAATGTTCACTTTTGCGATACTGCGCTTCCTGTTGATGACGTAGTTGTCTTTTTCTTGACTTCATTGTCGGTTAATGCTGCCTTCAGCGCGGGAACGGTTTGTAGTGCAGTTCGAGTGGGACGGAAGTTTTTGAACACACACAAAAACCAAACAGATATGGATGCTTCGGAGGTCGAGTTCCTTGCGGAGAAAGAGATGGTGAAGATAATACCAAATTTCAGCCTAGATAAAGTCTTTTTAATCGGGGTAAGTCAGTTGTGTCTGTATTTAAGTAGCTGGTTTTTGACCAGATACTGAGACGTTGACAGTTACTGTAGCAATATTAGCTAAACCTTGGGCTAAAACCTTGTATTATATCACGACACACTCAGTTTAAAGCTGGAGGTATGTATGTAAAGATGTTTCTGTTTGAGTGGATCACTTCACTCAGTGACTGATTAAAACACGCACAAAAAAAGCCTCATCTCTCAAACTCCAGACTTTAACGAACCATTTACATAAATATAAGTCGCTCCAGCTAAAATAAAATCTGTCTAAATATATTTCGAAAAAATTGAAGCTCCAATAATATTCGGTACCGTATCTTTGGCCTTTCAAAAAGTACCCCGAACTATTATTGCTATATTATACTGCAGTTTTTATTATTGATCAAGTAAATACAGGCTCAGCACTGCAATAAAACACACTTTTCAGCTTTATGTATTTTGTTTGATTTGGATTATTTTCTTTTTTGGGAAGCTTGCATTGTAACTGTGCCTGTCTGTAAAACACTTTGGGTCTAATCTGTTATATAAACAAAGCAGACTTGACAGTCAACACATGAATGCGCGATTTTTGGAGCCACCATGAGAGTGTATGAGATTTTAGAGAATTATTGTTCAATAATTCTCTAAAATCTCATACACTGTCATGATGTTTTCCATTTTCCAAACCCCCTTTTTTTTCTTTTTAAATTTTAAAAATAAATAACAGCTAACAAGATCCCCCCGCAGCATGATGTGAATTTAATGACAGTACACTGTACTGTCTCAAGCTCCCTTTGAGCTTGAGATCTGCGGACTCAGTGGTTTTTGAAATAAATAAATAAATAAAAAACAGCTAAAAACTCATCTTTTTAAACTTGCTTTTGGTTGATTTTTGTTTTTATGTTTCAACTTCTGCGAAGCACTTTGTGATTTTATCTTGAAAGGTGCTATATAAATAAACTTTTACTTACTTTCTTTACTTACTAAAGTCATGGAATATTTTTTGGTATTTTTTTACATAGCTGGCTGCACAAGAGAGCCTGTGTTATTCATCAAGCTCTCAGGATGGCTCGTTTGATGTAAATCAGACTGTAACTTGTAGTTGCTGCTGTTAGAAAGAGACATTGTTTATCTTCTAGCAATGTTTTTTATTAATCATGAAAGTGCAAATGCGTATCTTTCCAACTTCACTGAAGTGGGGAATGCATTGTGCTGCACGATAAAATATGTGTATTTGTGTTCTCAGGGAGATCTGGGTCCCTTCAACCCTGGACTACCTATTGATGTTCCCGTGTGGCTGGCTCTAAACCTAAAACAGAGACAGAAGTGTAGAATTATTCCTCCTGAGTGGATGGATGTTGGTAAAGTTCAAAGTTTTTCCTGATGCGGTCTTTGCAGGCGTTTGTTTCCAGGCATGAACTGAGAGGATTACTTAAAAATGTTTCAGATGAGGGTCTTTCAGTATTTTGAGTATTTTTTCCTTCACATTATGACATATGTAATCATTACTGGCATGCCATGTTAAGCCTAGACCTGCCTTGCCATAACTTTGACATGTAAGTAGTGCTAAACTATTTTTCCAAATTTGCATTAGATAAGTAAAACAAAAATGGGCACAAGAAATGCAGTAAGATTGTTTCCTTAGTTGTAAGAGGCAAATAATTCAGATTTTGTGTTCATTACAAATGCAAAATGTGTAAAATATGTGTATGTCGTTGTTGGTCTGTATGCTGTAAGAACCCATATGGAAAAGATAAATATAAATCTTATAAAGTTTGTATCTGTCTTGTGTGAAACTTGTATGAAAAGCATATAAGAGTGAAAACAGATATAAGATCCCTTGAAAAATTATATAATGAAACTTGTATGTTTTGGATACTTACTAAAACAATGTATGAAAGTAATGAGAAAGTGGCCACTTTCATGAGTAAATCATGTAAGCCTTATATGATTTACTCATGAAAGTGGCCACTTTCATGAGTAATCACATATAAGTTTTTAATATTTCTTTTCCATATGGAAAATGCTGAAAAGAATAAATTCATTGGTGGTTTTATTTGGAATTTCTGTTTTACTTCTCCTACAAAAGTCAGCAGAAAAGAGGAATCTTGAAAATCTTTCAGCATTTTTGTGTGTCGCTGCAGTTTGCTGCTGTTGACATTTTCCTTCACTGTGCAGAGAAACTGGAGGAGATGCGAGACCTTGAGAGAAAAGAGGATATGTTTACACCTGTTCCTAGTCCTTACTACATGGAGCTTACCAAGCTGCTACTAAACCAGTGAGTCATATACAATTAAGTAATCCACAGAAATACAGCCCTCAGTACTGTTGTGTGCTTGGTGTATGTGCCCCCTCCCCTTAAAAGAGGTTTCTGTGTTTCTGCAGCGCGTCTGACAACATTCCTAAAGCAGATGAGATCCGTACACTGGTCAAAGACATCTGGGATACTCGCATTGCCAAGCTCCGCTTGTCTGCTGACAGTTTCATCAGTCAGCAGGAAGCTTATGCCAAGGTAAAACTGATCACATGTAGGGTGTTTAGTATTCTCTGCTGTCACTTAACCATTGAGTTTTGAACATTTAATTGAGTTGAAAACAGATGCAAAGTAAGTACAAATTCAACAGCATAATAACAGAATTACCAGTTCCACATAAAAGGACAGTGTGACATTTATTCATTATCCCTTCAAGTTGTGGACCCATTGCATATTGAGATCCTTTAGAAAAAGTGGCATCACCTTAAGTTCCCCCAATTTAATTGGCTGTATATAAGCATTCAGTAAATGTTATCTATAGGTAATGTAGAATCTGATTTAAGTGTTCCATAATGTGTTTTCTTAACAGCTACACTCCCACTTTAGGTGTTTTCCTCACACTGTCTTAAAAGTAAAGCTAATGTGGAAATGTCTTACACTTGCATTCTTTCTGATGACCTGCAGGGGGTGATTCATGTGGTTGAGGGCTGACAGTATAGAAGAAAAACCTTTTGGCTCCCTATGACCTCATGAAACACTTTACTGACGTGTTTATGGTCTCAAACCCAAGTTTTAAGCCTTATAGGAACAGCATGATGGCTATTTTGATTCAACAGAAAGGACTGCCCACATCTGAAGACAGACGCTCTCTGCAGGCAGACTTGTAGTCTGTAGTAGCTTTTCATGTCTGGTTTCGTCATTATTAAGACGGCAACGGTGAAAACATTTGGCTTGAGGCTTCTCATAGGGACTTCACAAATCAATGGGTGATGTCAGTTGAGAAAGTGCCCATCTTTTCTATACAGTCTATGGTATTACAGCAAATCAACATAAAAAAAAAACCCAGTAATAAAAGATTCATTGGTTATGTTGCAATTGCTGACAATACCATACCGCATATCAACAGTGAAAGTCACAATGAACTTTCACCTGTTTATCATTGAGTTACCTACTGTGTCACAGAGTAACAGTGTTATTTTAAATCTTTGAATATACCTAATTCCTCTTTCTGTCCACAGCTGGACAACCTTACTCTGATGGAGATCAACACCATACGAGCGTTTCTTCTTGATACTCTCAACTGTATGTACAAGCTACGGTCCAACTTGCAGTGAAGGGCAGTTCATGGACTACTGGTAAAAAAGCTTGAACACACACAAGGCTTGCTAAAAAGGGTTGGATTTAGCAAGACTGGGGTTAAACCTAACATTAAAGACAGTTTTCTGGAAAAGTGAAGAGATTTACTCAACTATTTAAGTTATCATGTTGCTCTCCGGTCTGATTTGTGTGAATCTGCTGTTTGCAGTTAGTGTATCATTTGTTAATGTTGTCATTAGATTTCAAAATGTATGTATGTGCATGTAAACAGAGTATATACATGTATACTTTTTTTCCTCACAATTTTTAATCAGTCTTATTGTGATTTTTGATCTTGTTGTGTTAGTGATTAAAAAAGATGTTTTCTGGTTTACTAGAATGAATGTGGTTTCTGTCAAACATTGGTAAACTAAACAATTCCTTCCTAAAATGTACGTAGGTGGGGGAAAAACCCACATTAAAAGGAATTCCACTCAACTCTTGTTGCATTTTATTCTAAAGATGGATAATATTGGTTGATATTGTTCTCAGGATTGCACCGAAAATGAATCCGTTTCCTAATCTCCAGAGCAAAATGTCCAGCTGTTAAACCAGAACCCACAAAGAGACAAAGGTTGATATTTAACATTTTTGAAATATTTTATTTTCTTTTTTGTCTGAAATCACAGCCATATATTCATAAATACCTAATTACTACATTCAACAAAGAATATATTACATTACAATGAATTCAAACAAGTACATTTTAAAAACAGGATTTCACAGCATCTAGACATCCTCCACTGAGTAATGGGGCTATTGCATGAGCGTGCGTGGGTTGGAGACACGGGGAGGCTGAGCAAGAGAGGCTTACCACACTGCACCTTCCTCCCCAGCTCAATGGCAGCTTACCTCAGCATGCATGCTCCTTCACTTACAGATAGATTACGCTGTTGGCTTTCTTCTTTGTAAAAAAAAAAAAATCTGACTACACTCTGTATTCCTCTAAACTGGCTTACGTGTCATTTATATATAAAAAAAAATTGTCTTGTGACTCATTTGGATGAAAGAAACTTGGTATCTGTTGGTGACTTGTACATATTTGAAAGGTATGACATACAGTAGACACTTGGATGTAATATGCAAAGTCCCTGATCACTGATGTTATGTCATGTAATGTCTGTCCTGTAGACGGAAACTCATTCACATGCTCCCAAATTCTTGAGGCACTTGTAAAAAAGTGTATGTAAGGGGGTAAGTTGTGCTTCAGTACTTTTTTTAAAAAATAAATTAAATATTGGTACATTTTTAAAGTTTTTATTTGCAAATACTGAAATCCTTAACCCACTCACATCAAACATCCCACCACCACACAAGTCAAACGATGACCTAGACACATCATTTCACTGTGTCTGAGGTCTCCAAGTGCACATAGAACCATAAGGTGGAGACAAGATGAATTACAGGGTAGAAAGTCACTGTAATACGAGCCAAATCTCATTAGGAAGATGGGGGGCAGATGGAGGTTGTAAACAGATATCCAAGGTAAAGCAAACCTTTCTGATTTTAAATGTACCAGGAGCTGCTCAGTTAAGCGTCCTGCCTGGTTTCTAGGACATCTTGGCAACTTTGTGTGGGTGGAGAGCGTCCTAAAAATAGAGAAATGCAAAGAGTAGATGATGTTATGTCAAACATATTCAGCAGTATAAGATGGCCATTCTGGTTTGTATGTTTGGCTACCCAACTGCAACTAATAATTTACTATGCTATAGTTTTATCATTATTTTGGCACCATTTCGTCTCATGGCTGCTGACAGGGGCTTGATCTTGTAAGGCATACCGCAAACCGTCATATCGTGTGTTTGAGTTCAATGCTATGCGTCATACAAAGTAAAGTGAAGGTCCAAAAACAGGATAAAGCAAGATTTATCTGCTGGCTGTGTAAGAAAATGTCTTACAATAATCAAGAAAATCAAGTTTAAAAAAAAAAAAAAAAAAAGTGGCTGTGGATCTGGTTTCTGCATGAGTACTTAACTGGTCATGCCAGCAACAGTAAAGCTGACTGGGAGGAGCTGATGAAATGGGCATTAAAACAGAGACACACTGCTGTGAATGAAGGGGGAGTGGAGGGCATGAGCCACATCTCAGGACCTCTAAGTAAGCTTTGCTGAGCTCAGAGGCCAGATAAGGTGGCTGTGGCTGGGGTCTCAGCTGCGCAGTGCTGGGACAGAATAAGAGGAATGCATCCTGCTTCCTCTCACTCTGCTAAATGTCTCAAAACAAGCTGTTCTAGCCAGCAGCAGTACAAACACTAAAAGCAAGGCTTTCTTTTTTTTCAACCCAAAAAGCATAAACATATAAAATGGCAGGCTTTTTCTTTTAAAAGAACAATGATTAAAGTAATAAAAACATACAAAATTCTTTTTAAGTCTTCATATTATATACAATACAAGGCTTAAGCACCTTTTAAAATTCTTATTTTGAAATTTTCTATTTCGAAATAAAACATTTACTTAATTCTTTCCAAAAATGTGCATTTTCTAAGTTCTTCCCTAATTTGAACAGTTCTTTGTTGTAACACAGTACCACCAGGTAGTTCTTCAGCTTTTATTAAGTGCATTTCCAGTTCAAAAGCTCATGTGGCCACAAAATAAAAGGAAAAAAGAAAAGAAATCAGTCCCAAATGACCAAAGGTCTTCATTTGGAGATTTGGAGCTTTCAAGTCTTGTAACGACACCCCCCTCTGGGGGTAGCTGCTCCCTCATTGGCAGGATTGTCTGTGTAGCTGTGGCGGTGAGGGATGCAGGGACTGAACAATAGCGCAGCAGGGACTGAAGAATGAAAAGCAGGTGTCATGTTGATCTTCAGGTTTTTCTGCCCCATACACTCACTGATCTTGGAGTTGGCTACATTGGCACACATTAGTGGCTTGTGGTGCAGTCCCTGTTGACCCATAATCCAAAGACTGCCTGTACTTCACTGAATGGTCCGGTCTCCTCTGCATTCACCTATCTATCTATCCATCCATTCACTCCATTCATTCATTCATCGTATCTAGCCAGCCGTATTATCCTCCATGGAGCTATGAGGACCAGGCCATTAAAAATAAACTCTGGGAGTCAGTCTGAAAGGGGAGGAGGCTGGGGCCCAAGGGCTATCAAAATCAGCGTCATGGTCACCTCGGAGGGTAACCTTTATAATGGCCGGCTCTTGGCCAGTGTGTCTGTGGCAGCGTCAAACACTTCCTGAAGTGTTCCATTTCTGCTTGTAGCTTCTCTCTTTCCACTGCCAGCTTCTGTCTTTGGGACATCAGCTCCTAGGTAACCAAGGACATTAAAAATATATAAGAATATATATATATTTTAATTCACAGTGATCTTCATGAGAAGGCAAACCTGTGCTATATATAACAATATTTACAAAGATAAGTGAAAAACAGAAAAGCAATGATATGAGTGTAATAAAGAAAAGCTGTCTGGATTCCAGTGATTAATCAGAAGAGGCCAATAGTGTAAAGTATAAGTTTTTACTTTGCTCTGCTATTTATGAAACCACTGATCTACGAAAATAAGTAAAGTTGTGCACCCACTCCTATTATACATGCTCATAATTTCTTAGCAGAGCGCCGCTGCTAAGTCACTTGCAGTTATGTAGTAAATATTTTGACTTCCTGGCCTCAGCTTAAGTGGCTCCGTATGCTTGTCTTACCCCCATGGTATGAGACAGCTGCTCAGCAGTTAGACTAAGGTTGTAGTTCTGAGCTTCTAGTCTTCGACACTGGCTCTGCAGTACTTGTCGCTCCAAAGTTTGCTCTGGATCAGAAAAGGGAATAAGAGAAAATGAAGAAAAACAGGATTAGCAGAATTTGGACCATCTAAATAGATGCAGGATAATCTGCTGCAAATGTCTTCAGGCTCCTGCCTTCATTGTTAAAGGTCTTAAAATACACTAGTGGCAGGCTGTGAATGTGAGACTGGGAGTAATTAGAGATCAACTCAACCATTTTTCACTAATTTTCTTGTACAAATACTAAATACAAATTGAATTGTGTAAAATGAACAATGACTACTACCCTCTAGTGGTGACAGAATGCTACAACAACTTAAAATAGGATATACATTATACTCATAAGGAAGTGACACGAAAACACAGAACATTACAGAAATAATGTGACAACTCTTTCAAACTTCATAAATCATTATTTCATTATTATTACCTGTTTTATTTACTTTTCCCAGGCATGTGCAGTGGTAATAAACCAGAAATGTGTGGTTGCCTTTAATATTCTTTATTTCTACTGTAGTTTTTCCATCCAGAAATGTATTTATATGACATAATTTATTTATAGAAACTACAGATGTTGACTACAGTTAGTTACCTTACTTTCAGTGTTTTATTTTTGATATATGCGATTGATTACCCAATGTATTGTGGGTGTTTTTAAGCTTTTTGTGACTTTTTTTCATGACCTGCTGGAACAAAGTGCTCCACACATTCAGATTTACAAGTTTAAGCACTGTGTTTTTCTTTTTCTTCACTGAATATTAGCACTGTGCCTCTTTACATCTAGCAGGAGAATGCGTAGTTGAGTGGGGTTCACAGGAGTGAATAGGAAAGTAGGGCCTCGCTGCAGGCAAAGAGCTAAAAGGTGAAGGCGGGGCCAATTTGCATATTTGTAGATCATGCTCAATGATGGAAAAAATGTATAGTTGGATCTAAAACAAGTAATTCTGATTTAGGGGATAAATCAATGACATATGCAAAATAATATGGATTTGTGCACAATCAGTAATCTCAGTATATATTCCAAAGAATAAAGAAAACCTCTAATCCCTCATAAAATTATACAGTGATAATAACAGAGGGACTGTTAAAGCTGTTTATGTATGTAAAGTGATCTAATATCAGTCCATGTAATACACAGGCACCTCAGCTACTTACCTTCCACATATTCCTGATAAGCTTCAAATATAGATTCAATCCCCTGCCACTTGAAAACTGAAGCCTCTTCTTCCTCCTCCTCGTCTTCCTCTTCAGAGTCCTCTGGACCAGACATGTCCTCCCTCATCCCCGATGCCTCCCTGTGCTGAGGCATCGAGAGGTGCTGCCCGTTGGGCTGAGGGTGAGAGTGCAAAAGTGGATGTGGAAATGACTGTGGAGTTGAGTTGGACTGTGAATGTGGCTGTGGTGGTCGGCCAGGAGGGCCCTGAAGCTCGGGAATGTTGTAGTGAACAGAGGACTCCTGGAGGTGGGATGACTCTGACACCCCTGCGGCTCCACCTAATGGACAAATGTTGAGGAGAAGAAAGAGATGTTACATTTCATCAATTTCATATTTTACACATAGGGATATTTTCCATCATTTCTTCATATTTGATAGTCTCTCCAAAAGTTATGTTGGCCTGCTCTCCATGTATTCACCTTTCCAAAGATGCCTATTAGACCTTATTTTGAGCTCTTTACCTTTATGTTTCTGCAGAGTGGACTGTAGCACAGATTCGTGGAACTGCTGGGCAAATTCCTCTGGGGCGAAGTCCCGTGGTTGTATGCGTCCATTGATGCTGTGATGACCTTCTTTAGCCTGCAGGGGGAGTGGGGGCCTCAAGCTGTTAAGCAGGCTGGAGCTCCTCTTTGAGATCGGTCCCTCACTGGGCCCCCGGGCCTTGTCTGGGTAGACAGCTGGAGAAGGGGGTGCCTTTGGTCTTAATGTGTCCCCAAGGGGTTTTGGATGCCCATTGGGGGATGTTGGGCAATGTGAGGAGGGGCTGCGTGGTCTGACACTGTGGTGCTCCTCTGGTTCAGAGGGAGGCTGGGAGAATGCAGGATCTGCAATCATTTAAACATATGTTTGTGCTGATGAGGTCAAGATCCACAATATTACAATGCAATGAGAAACTGTTGTTACTTTACATCTTCACATTCACGGCCCCAATTATAACCCCTCTTCATTTGCATTACACAGATTAGCACCACTTTAACATTACTTCAGGGATGACAAGTTGTGTGTGTTTATGTTCATTAGCACGTAACTTACTAGAGATCTGAGTTGGAGGACTTTTACACAGTGGATGTGGAGCATGTCTGATGGTATCCAAGGTCACAGTCTTTTCTTTAATTGCCTGTAGCAGCTCCACTACCCTTTCATTATCTAAAACAGGAAAAAAAATAAAATAAAGAAATAAAAAAATAAAAAAAACACATTTTGCATCAGTCCTAGTCTTATTTCCAATTTCACTCAGTAGCACTCATTTTGCCAAGTGCGATGTGTGTGTGTGTAAAAGGAGGTGGCCTGACAGTGTGGGAGGCATGTCATCTGTGATTAGGAAACAGTAAATGAAGAATAAATGAAGAGTATTAGACTAAGATCATTGTAAGCCTACTGCCGCCCCTCCCAATTCAGTCAGTGCATGGGTGTCTATTTTTGAAATTTAGGCACATTTTGGCCGTGTAAAGAGAACCCTGACATAAGTCAATTTTTGGAATGCATTGTTAAATATATATGTTATGTTAAAAATATGTTCAATACGATGCATTTAATATAGGTATATGGCACTGACAAGATCACTTCAACCCCTTATTTCCTTTGAGGCTTAAGTCAGCAAGCTACCTCGAGAGAAGGTAATGGAAGTAAAGCATTAATGAGATGTAGGATGAACTGAAAATGACTAGTACTCTCTATTAGCTAAATGAGCATGCAATCAGTCTTCTTCTTCACACTGCTGAAATGAGATGTCAAAGAGAAAAGATATGAATAATTGATGGAGGTGTTTGGTATGGGGCGTTAAAGGCACTGGGGCAGTTCTGTGCTGTACGAGTTACTAGCTAGATTGCCAAAGCATATAGATGTGTGCCCTGTTATTCCTTGATATAATGTTCAAACATTTGTCAGTGTCAGGGAACAGTAGTCTGTATCTCCAATTTATGAAACTCTCTCATTGAAGGCAACAAGCATGGCCCGTTTCATACAGGAGATCTTTCCTTTTGCAATGAGGAAGCCACTCATGCACTGATAGGCAAGGTTAGCTCTTCCACCAACCATAAAAAAGCAAAACTAAAAGATGCACATTTATTAAAAAAAAAAAAAAAATTTTTTTTATAAAATTATATATATATATATATATATATATATATATATATATATATATATATATATACACACACACACACACACACACACACACACACACCTACCTACCTACCTACCTACCTGGAGGGTTAAAGCAAAAATGAGTAAGCGAATCAAAAGTGTAGAATGCTCTAATCTCTTTCTCACTAAAAATTGCCTTACCTTTTCTCTGCTGTACGGTCACATGGGACAGTCTAAACATGGTGAGGAATCGCTTCTTATCCTCCAACTCTGGCGCTCGGTCCATCTCCTCAGGGGTAAAACGTGTGCTGAGCTGAGGTGGAGGAGTGCGTTTTGATTGTGAGGCAGGTGGGGAGGGACTGTGCTCTCTGAGCATCCTCCTTCTCTTCCTTCGCTTCTGCTGCACCAGCTCATCCCGTCGGCCCATTGTGGTCAGGCCAAACACTCCCAGAAAGTCCAGTTTCTGTACAGAGATGAGAAAAACAATCATCTTACTGTGATGTTTCATCATGAGCGCTTCTGTGTTCTTCAATCATGCAAAAGCGCATGTGTTGGAAAATCTTTTTACCTCTGTAGAGTCATCCAGTTTCAGTGGAGGCTGCTCTGCTACTCTCCTGAGGTGGGCTCTCACCTCTTCTTCATCACTCTCATCGTATGAGTCATCCAGCTCATAATAGTACCCTGCAGCAAACACAGAGGTCACCCCTGACACTCAGCTCTTTAAATTCTCTAATGACGATGTCAGTTCTATATCTATAAAAAAAAAAAAGAACTGATCTTTGATTTTCCAAGCAAGTTATACATCTCATCATAGTATGTGGGTAAGTACCTTTCTCCCTGGCCTCCTTTCTCCTCTTCTCCTCCAGGTCCAGCTTGCTGACAGGCCTCCGATGCTGCTGAAGAAACTCGTCATAGATCAGCTTTGCGTCTGGGACCATGCCCAATGAGGCTACCTGTCCCAGTCCCATTGCTGGCCCAGAAACCACTGCTTGTCCATGTCTACTATACCCTGGGTGACCCTGGAGGCTCTTTATTCCAGCATTGGTTTTCAGGCTTCCCTCCAGTTCATATTGGCTGGAGAGAGACATGGAAGCCCTCTGCTGGCTCAAAAATGAATGGGCGGATTTCTCTAAATCAGCAAGGTATGTGCTGGGCTCAGGCAGACCTGGGGGACCTCTCAAAGGAGGATATTTCTCCATTGCACCACCGTCTCTTCTTCGGGCTCCGTCTTCATATCTGGAGGGTCCTGGGGGCAGCCGACTGAGCTCATAGTGTCCCATCCCTGAGGGCTCATGGTTACGTCTCGACTCTGAGGCTGTGTCTATAAGAGATGCAGGGTTCCACAGGGTGGTAGGAGGCGGAGGGTGATGTTCACGCGGTGGCTGTGGAGGTTTGGGGGAGATGAGAGGTGGAGGGGCACCTAAGAGAGGGTTGAGTTCCCTGTTTCCTGGTTCATGATGATTAGGTATTGGTCTGCAGAGATACAATGGAACAGCAATTATTAATCTGTTATACATGCAGGGTAACACCCATATCTCTTCTAAAATTGAGAAATAGTGTTTCTGAATCATGCATGCTATGCAGGGACGCACAACATTTGCCCATATGCCCTGCCTACTTCCTTTCATCCATGTCAGTATGTCTGTGGATCTGCGTGTCTGTGCAAAGCAGTGTTATCAAGCCCAGACAGAGTAGCCCAGAGCAGAGTGAGAATGTGGCCAAGGCACACACACTGTCCTCCAGATATAAAGAGCTGTTTTTGATCTGGTAGGCCCTTGTAGTGAGGCATGCACACACAGGAAGCGAGCAGTATACTGAGGAAGAGGCCGGAGCAATGTTCTCCTAACAGGTTTCTGGAGAAGAGAAGAACTGACAGAGAGAGCTTAAGAAGAACAATGAATTATTAGAATAGGGCTCACGTTAAATGATGAGAGTAGAAGAAAATAGCCTTAAAGGGAGAGCAAGGTTGTAAAGGAAAGAATGATACAGTGGGGGGAAAGGAAATGGTAATGGCAGACTGATGGACACTGTCTCAAACTTCATTCCAAATCAAACCTGGCAGGAGCAGGCACTGCATGACCAGTCAAATTATCTATGCCTCCTGTTTGTGTTTTCTTTTCTGTGTGTTTGTGTGTGTGTCACTGAGTAAATGTGTCTTATCTGCAATCTGCAGCCTGTCAGCTGTGATTCTGCGATTATACTGTAGGTAAGTTACCGATAGCAGACGTGTGTATCTTGTGTGTGTCCTACCAGCATGAACCACAACCTCATTTCTGAATCAAACACAATAACACACACAGAGGCACAGTAACAAATAAGGTCTGGGGCTTATGCTATGCAAGAGTGAGAGGATGAAAAAGGTATTAGCCCTTGTGTATCTTAGCAGTTCCACTTGCTGGCTATTTGAACCCCCTACTCATGTCAACTCATGAAACAGCAGTCATCAGGATTCCTCTTCATAACCTACAACAATGCCTAAACAGTGCCTATTATTTTTCTACATGTCAGGCCTGGAAGGGAGCTTGGACAGATATAGAGTAGATGTGAAGCTTCTTACTCTTTTACAGTCCTGCCTGAAAACAAACTTCTAAAGCCTGCCAGCCTCCAAGACTTCAAAACCACAGGCACAACTGTCCCTATCAGACTAGCAGAGCCAGCCAAAAACCCCCAGAAATAGTGAGCACATTGCCCCAAAAGCTGCTCGTCTCTATCAGATAACAGGAGAAAATAAATACTGCAACTACATGCTATGTTGTATGACATTTTTGCACAAATTGGCTGGACTGAAACAAGTTAAGCGTGCAGTCTCACCTGTGCGACTCCGTCCTGTGATCTGGAGTGTCACCTGGCCGACCCAAGTCCAGGTGCTGCTCCAGAACCTGCTGGCGGAATTCAGACACCTGGCACTGACGATCTTCTTTCTCCTGACGCAGCTTGCGTTGCCGCGCCATCCACCTCTCCTCCTCGTCTTTCCTCTGAGCAATCATTGAGGCTGCAAGCCCTGTTCCTGCAGTGCCAGGCCCCATGTAGATGCTGTGGCCTGAGATTAGACCATGATGTGATTGGACTATAGACGGATGGATTCCTGGTGGGACTGGTTTGGGAGCTGGAAGAGCGGGCTCTTTGGTTTTGTCTGTAGAGAAAGATTGGTATATAAGAATTTAACATTTATGTTATAACAGATAATTACATTCATGAAACTATTACTTCAAAAATTAATTTTGTGTATTTATTTGGTCTATAAAACAGCTTTGAAGAGTCAGAAATATCAGAGAGATATCCACTTTAAAGGTAAAAAGACTATAGCCAATAGAGGCTAGGTAGGATGCACGGACACATACCAGCCCGATTAGGGGTTAGTCTTTCAGGCTTGGTTCGGTCCTCCTGTCCTCTCATG
This sequence comes from Rhamphochromis sp. 'chilingali', assembly GCF_963969265.1. Taxonomy (NCBI): domain Eukaryota; kingdom Metazoa; phylum Chordata; class Actinopteri; order Cichliformes; family Cichlidae; genus Rhamphochromis; species Rhamphochromis sp. 'chilingali'. The sequence continues at coordinate 25,437,198 of NC_137933.1, forward strand.
GCATGGAGCTCAGCCAGATAGTGGTTCTCCATGGCCTTGGATGCCTGCAGCTCTTTTTCCCTCAGTGCCCTCTCCTTCTGCCTCTCGAGTTCCTTCTCTCTTTCTCTCTCCTTCTCCCGTTCTCTCTCGCGCTCCCTCTCCCTTTCCCTTTCTCGTTGCCTCTCCCTCTCCGCCTCTTCCCGTTCCCTCTCCCTTTCTCGTTCTCTCTCCCGTTCCTTCTCTCTCTCAGCCTCTCGTTCCCTCTCTTTTTCACGCTCGCGTTCTCGTTCGCGTTCCCTCTCTCGTTGCCGCAGCTCATCCTCTAGCTGAAGCCTAAAAAAAACAGAGTGGAGAGAGAAACAAAAGAGGAAAGATGATGTGTGTGAAGACAACCCATGACCACAGCACACCACTTTGATATACCTCATATAAATAAATGTGACTGTATACAGCACTCATCAATTAAGCAGGCTTTTACCTGTCAGACTGCAATGCCGACAATGAGGGGTGCGTGAAATCTCCAGGGTAGCGGATGCCTGGTAGATGCATGTGAACAGCAGAGGGGTGGATAGGAGGTAAAGCTCCCCCTGTTGGCAGTGGGTAGAAAGGTGACCTCAAAGCAGAGAGGCAGAACGGGTCATCCATCCTGAGAGATAAAAAGTGAGAGAGAGAGAGAGAGAGAGAGAGAGAGAGAGAGAGAGAGAGAGAGAGAGAGAGAGAGAGAGAGAGAGAGAGAAGAGAGGAAAAGAGGGAGTCAGACAGTCTCCCTGTGTGATAGTGCAGTGTTCACTTTCATTAACCTGTGTGCCTCCATCTTCCAAAGAAGGAACATCACAGGCTTTTCCATCTTCCAAGGAAGTAACAGTGTCTGTCAGATAACCTCAATCACAACACAGCATCCAGGAAGACAGTGCGATGTATGTTGATGCTGTGTGTTTGTGTATGTGTGTGGCATCCGCTGCTCAAGCCCTCATTAAATCCATTACAGCACAGTGTGTGATGGGTGCTGCAGTCCTGTGATCTTGCTTGGTTGACAGACCAGGAGCACACAGCCTGTGAGACAGCCCAAAGCAAGCCTGGCTCTTTTCAACATACACACAGAGTGCACATGATCATACACAGTGTCCATGAAAAATTCTATTAATTTAACAAATATTCCACACTATATTTCTGACTGTTTTTGTTGTTGTTAATAATCGTGCTGTTGCTTTTGAAAAGGATGCCGAAAAAAATCAATCAATAAAAATTTCAGAACAAGACCCTTTTCCAGATATATAAACAGGATTCTTTAATAATTTCTCACAAACCCACAGATGCTCTAGACATGAAGTAAAAAATTTAAAACCAAGCTGTTGCTCTCCTCCTCTCATAGCCTAGCTTGGGTATAGACATGGAAAATGGGTTGTGCTCTTAACTGGTTGGCCTTACACAGCTTCAAAATAGAAACATAAGAATGCTGTTTTTATTTTATTTTATTTTATTTTTAACTTTCATTAGAAGACTTCTAAAGTATGCAAATAATATTACTACAGCCTTTGGAGCAGTCACGTATATCTATTTTTAATCAGCCTGTTAAGCATTTTCTGATACAGCTGAGCCAGATATTTTCTAAGAGGGTTCTTAGCAACAGCCTGTCAGAAAATACAGCCTGCACTCATATAGCTATCATTTAACACTGATCTGATCTTTTGCAAAGACTCCCAGGTGCCCCCAGTGCTCAGTAGTAGAATGTACTTTTTAACAGACAATCTTATCTCGCTTCTGTTTGCAGACTTCCTTCCTTCTGTTGTGCTTCTGTTCTGTGTCTTTTATCTGGAATTTCATTTTAATTTGTGTTGCCCTGTCTTTTTTGCATCTCCCTTTAACTTCTTCACGCTTCATAAAAATCTTACTTCTAGTTAAATAAATACACACATAAAAAAACTAACAAAAAAACATCATTTTAACTCTGAGAGCTTGAAATCTGGTCATTTATACATTACTGCATTTACTGCTGAGCAGAACGAGCAGAACAAATATCTGCTTCAGTTGTATGTGCTGGTTTTGCACAGTTCACTCTCAGAGGAAATGGATGCCAAGTCAACAAATGCAGAGGCCTACCTGTATGAAGCGAAGGTTGAAGGGTGGGGCAGGTAGCTGTGGGAGTAGTAGGCAGCTGCAGTGGCAGGGTCTAGGCCCAAGGGCAAAGAGGGCATCCGGAGGGCATCCTCGGCTGTAGCATAAGGCCGAAAACCCCGGAGATACTCCTCTGGTACAGGACCAGGTGGCACTGCGTTAGGCAACTGTCTGGGCAGGCTGAAGGTAACAGAGGGAGTACAAGCACAAAACAAGAAAAAAAAAATTGTCATTTCAATTTGTATGTGTTCGGTGTTGTGAAAATTCATTATATTTTTTACCAAGAAACTATACAAATTCAAATTGCTTCCCAGCACCCATGTCAACAAGGCATGTGTGTTGCTGCTGTATTTTTAATACAGCCTTGAATGAACATGTACACTTTGCAAATCCATAGAAAATGTTAAAGCAGGGATCGACTCACTTAAGAGGTTGAAACCGTGACTCCTGCATGACAGCTCCTGGAGTGAGACCAAAGGCATAGGGGTTTCCCAGGAGGTGTGCAGGGACTGAGGGGCCACCCTTTTCCTGGGAGAGGGCTCCTTCTGCGCCCAGACGTTCCCTGCTGGCCCCATGAGGCCCTGCGTCAGCCTGCAGAGAGATACAGAGAGAATCTTAGTCATTGTTTGTGAGGACCTGTGACCGTTACGGTTGTCACTGCTCATGGAACCCATCTTACGAGAAGACAGAACAGGGAAATAATAGGCCTGCTTGTGGTGAAGCAGCCTCCTCACTCTTGCTTCCTACCTCAGGCACTTTTGTACATTTTCTCACACATACCACCTCCCTGTAAAAATAGACAGCTCAACAAATCTCCAAGGAGGATATTTGGTAAAATGGATGAAGCAGGCAGACAGGGGTAAGAAAAAAGCCTCACTGTTTTTGTCTCTAATTGTAAACAAGAGATGTCATCCTTATGATCGATGAGGATGTGGTAATGGTAGACAACAGCCGTGCTTCTAGAGATCTTAACTTTGATCTTAGCAAAGTGCGTGTATGCGCATCAGCGTGCGTGCAGAGCAACATCTACAGGGAAGACAACAAAGTCCAAAAAGCAACATCCCTCTGCCTCTGTTTCTCTTTCTTCCTTCTCATTCACCTCCCTCCCTCCCTCTGGCAGCAAGCCTGGTCTCACTTATCCAATCCCACAACAAACACACACAGACACTCAGCAGGCACATACACCGTTTCAGAGCTACAAAGACATCCTGCTGTGGGAGTGGGAGTGCATTTTCAGAAGCTACAGTTTCCCTCTGACTACAAATGCAATTGGAGAAGTGAAAAACGCTACAACCCTTGTAAGTTGAACAAGAAAGATGTTTATATATGAATATACAGGTAAGGAGGGTTTTCGTAGGACTGGTGGAACATTTATCTCTTGTTTCGCAAAATGGTACTAGAAGTTGGCAAGGGAACAACTAGAAAGAAGAAAAAGAGGGGAGAAAGCAAAGAAAGAGATTAAGCCATAAAGAAGGTGAACAAGAGGGGAAGGCAGTTCCTGCCCCACTAAATTAACCTCTGGGCTCCCTGGGATTAGAGAGAGACCTTACAGCAGTATGACCCTCTCTCTCACCACTGCCTCTGATAAAACAAATCCCATTTAGTGAGCCATTACCCTCCACATCCTGTTCCACAACCACTGACCCAGACTGACACTGATGCGCTAACATCCAGTATTAAATGCCTCTAATGTTTAGACTCCCCACATAACCCTGTTTCTTAACCCCCACCCCCACTCCCCACAAAATCTTACTGTTTACTCCTTGTTATTTGTTGCGCTTCGCTAAACAGTGTGGCACTTGATTCTCTCAAAGCACCCATCTCTATAATCCCCTCCACTGCCATCGCCATTCTTTTCAAGCCTTATGAACACAGGGAGAGCTGGTTGTTCCCCGCTGCTCCCAGCAGTCACCTGAAAAAGCACTTCACATATGTTAAAACTCGATCAGATAGTGACTTTGAAAGAAAACGCAGTTTCTGTTTGCTCTTTGCTCCACCTCATTCCTTTTTGCACAGCCTTGCTGACCAACACTGCTGATTTGTGGCTGTCCCGAAAGCCCTTGTAACTCTTTCTCTTCTGAACCCACATTAACTTTAAGGTGCAATGTGTGTGTATTTCCTCAACCCATCCGCTCTTCATTATTATGAGCTTGAACTATCAGTGAGTAATAATTGTGAAAGAAAACCGTACATTGACAGTTACAGTAATTGATTTCTATCACTTGATTGATTGATTGATGACAAGCGATCGGAATAGGATAAAACAGCCCAATCACTTTGAGTGACTGCATGAATATACTGGGCATTTATTTACGCATGCTCGTTACATGGTGTGGAGAGTCAGCAACTGTCTGAATCAGACAGTTGCTGCACCTTTCCTTCACTGTGTGTCCCCAGTACACAACCAGTACCTTTTTTGATGGCATACAATAATAAAAGAAAACACACACACACACACACACACACACACACACACACACACACACACACACACACACACACACACACACACACACACACACACACCTGACCAACGACTATCTGGTATTTTTCTGGTGATCAGTAGTTGATATTCTGCATTACACACAACTTGTGTGTCATGAGGCAATCACGGTTTTAAAAACATGACTATGACTTAATAACTGTCAATTGGTGCAAGTCCCAGACATAGATTAACACAGAAATTGAATTAAGTGTTCCTTTCCAATGAATTTCACAGAAATCGTCTCATAAGACGATCAGACAAAGAAGCCTATAAAACAACAAATGCTGGTGCTGGACTGGTTTCAGCTTCTTCCTTTCACCATTTTCACTGTCACTGAAGGGCAACCAGTTATGCCAACAAGAGATGCTCGTGATTTTCACATTTTCAGATAGTCATTAAATAGATTTTAAATAATGATAATAATAGTGTACACTAGTGTTTTTGTATTAAAATGTAAATTCTCCTTTATTTTACCAGTGTCTGATAGTATGCATTGCACTACTACCATCAGAAGGAAACACAACAACAACAACAACAACAAGAATGCATTACGAATGCTAACATAACTAATACTAATATACCAGGATTGGTATAATGTATGGTGTTGTGAGATTCGTAGGCAAAGGGTAAACTCTGCCAGGTTAAGTTAGCATGCCAAAAAATTACTAAAACTATGCGCAAAGATTCGAGAGCGATGTGGGATCTTTGAAGAATGGCTGAAACAAATATGTTTTTTTCTTGAAACGTCCATCTCAGCCACTTACATTCAAACTGATCAAAGCAATTTGGAAACCTGCATTCAGCCTATATCTGTCATGTACACACATTTTGAGCTTGATATCCATTTGACTGTATATACATGTACACATGTATGGATTAATGTACGGATGCATGCCTACCTAAAAACATGTAGCTTCTACATATATCAGGGCCATGAAAAAAAAAAACATGAACAACAAAGAGAAAAACCTTCCATCCTATGAGAAAGGCACCTTATAGTCAACTCAGGCACCTACACATTCAAGCAGCCATCCCATTTTGACCTTTCACCTGCTAAAATACATGGCCTTCTATTCCTGCACTATTCTCCAGTAGCCTGTCATATACACACACTACTGTGCACAAATACAAGCACTCAAACTCAAAGACACATCCATTAACAGCCATCTTCCTCTGTGTGAGCCAGGCCCCTGTAACCCTCAGTGAGGGTGGGAGACCCCGCGCATTGTAGAGTGCTCGTTTACGCCTCTCAGATGGAGCCATGAATCCAAATTGCCAATTATAAAGCAATTACAGGCAGCAGCGGGAGCAGACTCCTGCAGTCATTAAAGCAAAATGCCAACGCACCAAGCCCTCCCTTCTTCACTGCCTTGCCTGTTACCCCCCTCTGAAAGACAGACTCATCTCTCAGCCTGAGAGACACTAAAATGCTCTTTTAAAGCAGTGAAAGCAGAACACATTAATTTGTACACACAGCAACAGACAAGTTTTCCCGGACATGCTGCATGGGTTCTCGGAACTTGACTGCTCCTTCTGTTTGTAACCGTTTGTGTGATTCAGTAACAGAAAGTTCCATTAAAGTCATCTTTGTTTTACAGGAAGATTTTGATGATGTGTGTGTGTATCCTTAAGGATTCTCTGGCTCTGTGTGAGTTATGAGTGCTGAGTGAAGCGGCACCCTAACAATGACGGGGTGTCGCTTCACCCTGTTGCTGTCCCTTGAGCCCATAGCCAGTCACCCCTACCTCTTGTTCACATTACTGCCCTTAAATTGTGAGCAACAGGGCATTCTTGCCGGTTTTCTTTTTCGTCCGTCCTTTTTGAAATTTCTGTGCTAACAAAATTACAAAAATGGTGGCATCTCTACAAGGGCTTCCTGTGTGTCTGTCCCTTGCAGCTCTAACTGACCCTGTACTGCAAAAGGTTCATTTCATAAAAACTATAGCTAGAGAGAGGGGGGGGGGGGTCAGGAGGGGTTTGCAAAAGAGAGGACAATGGTCTGAATGCTACCACACACTGCTGCCTGGCTGACCTCCTTATTCCCTCTTCACTATCCCCCTTCTGTTTGTCTCCAGGGAACCGTCAGCCGCTCAGAGAGTTTCCGCATGTTGCCGAGTGCTGTTCATAACCGTGCACTTGGCCTGAACTATTAGCCCTAAACTGAGATAAGGCGGCTTAAAGTAAGGCCATAATCCATAATCCACTCCTTATCAAAGCAAGCAGCTCTCCCTCTTTCTCTCTTCCCCACTATGAGTGGGTGCCAGGTTGACAAGGGAGACGATGCACTTGACTGCTTAGGTGAAAGGGGTGAGGCCGGTGGAGAGCTTGAATGGTTACAGGAGGCCCAAGCCTGGGACTGTGGTTGGGCTGGTCTAAGGGCCAAGTTGGAGAGGGGGCGAAGGGGCACAGATGTTATGGGCCATTGAGGCTGTCACCTCGATGTCCCAGTGGCAGCTGGCAATGTTTAACGCACAAATCCATTAGTTGGTAGTGGGTGATGAGACGTTTATAGACAGGCCATCTATGTTATCCATGTACATATACAAGCGGCCACACTGAAGAAATATTTACCTGGCGCCCCTCGCTTCTCCATAGGCCGTTGCTGGTCTTTGTTGGAGCAATGGTGACTACAGGTGGAGTGTTTGGCACAGTGTGGCCTGCTGGGGGTACCAGGACAGGACCAGGACCAAGAGGACCCCTCTTGGGTGTACTGACTGGAGAGCTGTGATTGGTGGCTGGTGAAGACACTGGTGGTGACTCACTGCTGATGGAGGATGCAGCTGGAGAAACAAAAAAAAAAAAAAAGTAGGATCAGTCAAAGTCTGTAAGAAATAAGATGACAGTCCAGTTTTCCTCTACTGGTAAAAGGTAAAATTAACATGATTCTGTAGCTCTTTCCCCCAGGGATCAATAAAGTATTCTGATTCTGATTCTTTCACAAGGGAATGAAAAAAGGGTTTGGAACGTTACAAAAGCAATGGATAACACACACACACAGGTGTAAACACACACATATACACACCGAGGGCCAGATGGATAGCCCAAGGCCCCTATTAGGAAGTGACAATGATCAGGATGAGCAGCCTTGTGAGAGTCACACAGCCTTCACATGCAGAACACACATTCACACACACTACAAGAATACAGCTTCAACAGCCATACTGTATGTATGTGGCGCTTGTAGCCAAAGACTGAAATCCCCCCGCCACACATATACATATAAACACACACACACACACACACACACACACGCACAGCAGGTGGTGAAAAGCTGGCCCAATGAGCTTCTCTGCTCCACTGTAGCTGTGCCACATTAACAAAGCCCTCCAGGGAAACCCTGTAGCGCAGGGTCACGGTCTGGTCACATGCCTTACTTTCTACACATTTTGCTTTTTCTCCCTCAAGTTGTAAATCTTTCCTATGATACGGTCACATTTTTCTATATCCCTTCAACTCTACCTCCTCACCAGCAGGCCACAGCCTTTGTTGGGTCTTCCTTTTCTTTTCTTTTTTTTGTTTTAAATGATACTCATGTTTTGCCCATTTAATCTTAATTTCTTCCCCTTTTCTACCAACATCCTCTTTCTCTTTGACAGGACAGTATTGCTGTATGTCTCTGCATTACAAAGTCAAAGTGGGTCAAAACCTCTCTATGGGACACACACTTTGGTGGTGTAAAAAAGAAAAAAAAAGAAGACTGCAATGATGAGCGCTCAAGCATGAGTGTTTTTGTGCATTAGACTGTTTACGTGCAGACATTTAAAATAAAAAGCAGCTGAAACCTCAGGCCAGTTTCAGGGCAGCTTCCTGTAACAAAAAAAAAAAAAAAAAAAAAAAAAAAAAAAAAGCACATCTTTACTCAGCGGCCATTTCTTCCATTGGTTTCCATGGCAACAAAACCTAACAGACAGCGTCAGCTTACGGTAGGTGTGGTCAGGACACTGACTGATTTTAAGTACTTAACTCTGACTAATACTCAATAATGGAAAGAATCGATAAATGCAGCGAGGTGATGTCTAGAGGAAAATCAGAGAATCTGATAAATCAAATCTGTGTGTGAGGGGAAGTGGTGGTAAGGCTGGCAGTGTTGGGGTTTTTTGGGGGGAGTTAAAAAAAACAAACAAGGTATGTGAGACCAGAAGATGGTTGACGATACATGAAGTGAGACACGAAAGTGAAAAACGATAGAAGATGGGGAGCATTTGGGGGGAGAGAAAATAAAGTGAGTGTGCAAAAGGAGCGTGAGGTGAGGCGAGAAGTAGTAGCAGAAAGGAAAGCAGAGAGATAAGGGGTGCAGATGGTGGTGGGGCGGCTGCTGGGGGGGGGAAGTCATATCTTGTCTGCACAATGGCAATTAGTGGCCTAATTCTCCCCCCTCACCTCGGAGAGCCATTACTCTACCCTGCAAGACAAGGCCAATCAATAGCAGCCCACTCAGCCAGGGGAACGGAGGTACACTTAATACAGCTCTAGTGTCACAGCCTATTCACTCATCACACGCTCACAACATGCATACACAAGGATGGGGAACAAATAAGGCTGGAGGAATGGAAGAGGTGAATGTGTGTGTGTGTGTGTGTGTGTGCGTGTGTGCGTGTGCACACGCACGGAAGGGGGAAGTTGGGGGTGCTAAGCAACAGACCTATACTCCATCTATTTCGCTCACCCCCCCCATCTCTTCCTCCTCCTTTTCTATGTAGAGGCAGAGCAGACCAGAGAAGAGGAGGGCAGACTAAATAAGAGAGCAGGAAGAGAAGCGCGTGAGGGTGAGGAGGAAATAAAAGAGACAAGTGCCTTCTACCAAACGGCTTCATTCTCTTCTTACAGCTTGCAGAATTGATGTGCTCTTCTAAGCGTCCTTCCGCGATGCATACGCACACTCGTACACAAGGACCACAAACAGCTATTATTCCTCTATCCTTCCCCCCTCCTTCTCTCTAACAACACCCCATGCAACCACCACCCACCTACCAACTTTTCGTACACCCTCCTTCGTTTTCCTTCTGTTCGTCAAACACAGTGCTTGCCAAGCAGACGTAAATCTGTCAGGCTCGATGCACAATTTTTATAAACACACAGTACTTGCAGCAAGCAATAGCAACTGGGGATGTCTACGAGAGGGGCTGCATGTTTAAATGTGTACCATTTTTAACCTCCTTCCTTCAATGTCCATATCAATGTGTGTGTGTGTGTGTGTGTGTGTGTGTGTGTGTGGGGGGGGGGGGGGGGGGGGGGGCACACCTTTTCCCCCACATTACTATGGCCATATGATAGGAGGGGGAAAAAAATCACATATATGAGGTGTGTGACTGGCACTAACCTGGTTGCCATTCTACCTATACCGAGAGAAGATGGCCATACATGGTGACCCTGTAGGGAGCGAGAAGAGGCAGGAGGAGTAGGAGGAATAAAGCACAAGCTGTTTTCCCCAGGGTCTAGAACAGGCTCATCAGCTCTCAACCTTCACTTCATTAGCAGTACTGATTGTCACTTGCTCAGTGTATCGTGGTGTGTGTGGTGTGATGACGGGGTTGAATGGAGGGGGTTGCAGAAAAAGAAAAAGAGAAGCCGTAGGAGACGGTAGAGAAAGAAAGAGCAAGGAAAAGACAGAAAGGGAGAGAAAGCTGTCTTAGTCCCAAGCTGCCTGTGATTAATGTGAGGCTCCTTTCTCTATCGCCTCTTCTATTAACAGTCCCACTCTCCCAGACTGCCTCCACACTTGACCGCTCAAGCTGAGCTGCACTATCATGCACACACACACACACACGATGCACCCAACAGAAGCAATGAACAAACGAAGTCGTAGTCAGAGGTGTTCCTGGGCAGACCAATGACCCAGTGAAAAAGTTGACACAACTCCTCAGTATTCAACACAACACAAAAATCTTTCAGTGTTGCCAAAAGGCACCTACCAACCCTCTGCCGCCACCATCACCAGCAACACCCCTCTCAAGACAGCCAAACAGAATCTGCTCCCTTCCACCCACCCACCCACACCTCGTCCTCCACCCTCCTTCCTCCCAGCATGCATTACAACAACATCAGCACTTAATTAAACAGTCCATTTCACACCTGGTGTGCATAGCAGTGCCCAGCCAACCCTGCATCCATATGCCGCCTCACCAGCATGCACTAGCGCAAGCCTCAACACGTGCACTCTCACACACAAACACACGCATACACAAAAACATTGCACACACCTGCTACTACAGTCTTGGCCATGCACTGACAACACAACACAAAGCCTGTAATCTGCATCGCTGTGTTGGGGGAGGGGAGAGGCACACAGTGTGTATTGCTGTGCCAGGGAGAGAAAGGAAGACGGTACAAGATGGCGGATGGAAATAAGAGGAGCTATCCTCTGTCCCTTCGGCTGACGGTGCAAACGGTACATTACGTTTAAATGCCGCGCCAAAATCAGGAGAGGTGTAAGGCTGCTGTGTATAGATAGAGTTAGGAAGAAAGGGGACGCAAATAAGCTTGTTTGTAAGTGTTTCAGGGACAGTCACGGCCTGCAGTGTTTTGCCTTTGAGAAACACACATACACACACACACACACACACACACTGAGCACAGCGAGGCTGAGCGAGCTCCAGGCAGGCTCCAGATGGAGAGGTCATAGACACACTGCCCCGCTGTCCCAGCATGCTCTGGGCTCCCAGAAACAAGGGAAGCCTCGGGCCACACACGCACACACACACACACACACATACAGATACACACAATATGACCGACACCCCAGGTTCTTCACAAATCTACTAATTACTTCCTATCCCTCTTTTATCCAGCCAGCTCATTCCAACTATCTTGTATACCTTTATTTTCCCTCTCTTCATGTTCTCTCCAGGCAGTGCACTACGGTTGGTATGGACACAGCCATGAAACTCTTGTGATGTTTATGTGTCTATGAGTGAGTAAGAAGAAACAACAGAGAAGATTAAACCCAGGGCTGCCTAATTAATCAGATATCAGCAGGTCTGCCTCTTTGAGGCAGTGTGTTAACTGTGTCTGTGTGCATTTGTGAGCATATGTGTGTGTTTTCAAGCAAGTGTGCACTGGATGAGAGTGTGTCCTTTATGCTGCTCCGATACTCATTATCCATCACCTCCCCTCTTCAACGCAGCACTCAGTACACAGAGCTATTCATTATACTCGCCACAGACAAGTGACAATGTATGTGTGTGCGCGTGAATGGGTGTGTGGGTTTGTATATAAACAGCAGTCGTGCTCAGGGTCTTAAATCAGTTCAGCAGCCGGTGGCAGTGATACTTGTACTCAAATCTAACTAATTCCTTCAGACCCGAGGACACTGAGTCATGGCACCTTGTATATACTGCACTATTTACCTCACAGCATCAACAGAGGGTGAGTGAGAAAGAGAGGCTGAGTCAAAAGGTAATGAGAGGACAGCAGGCTGCAGCATGCAAAGAAATCACGAGGCTTACACAGTTGAAAAGGCAACTGTTTGTATGTGTGGGGTGACTGGGTGTGTACTCTGTATAAATACAGGCTCTGCAGACAGAGAAGGGGCTTGAGCTTCAGGGGGACTCGTGTCTCTCTGCCCACCCTGGAGATGGTGCTCCTAACACAGGCAGTCAGCCCTTATGCCTGATGGCTGACTCACTGACACGTCACATCCTACTTCAACGAGGAAACAGTCAGCAGGACTCAAAATAATAAAGGGGATTTCTTTTTTGTTCTTTTAATAAAAAGGTGGTGAAGTTTTTATCAGACAGGATCAAGTATTTGTATGACATAGACAGAAGCTCTCTGTCTTGGCAGATTGTGAATTACAGATTGTCTACTTCAATCTGTAATTCACACACTTTTTTCACCTTTTAACACAACAAAAAATAGAAACACACAAGAACTTGTATTTTGCTTTCCCTGTGTACTCTACCAACTAAGAAAAGGGGGCCTTGTAACAAAAATAAGGGAAAAGCTGCATTTATAAAAAGGAGTCCACAATAAAAATGAAAAGGCAGTGTTTGACAGAGCGAGAGAGAAAACTGTGACAAAGTAAAGGGGCTGGCATGCAGGGTGGAGGGAGTGAAGAGAGTTGATGGGAAAGAAGTACTGAGGGGGAGGTGAGGAGAGGTTGGGTCTGAGTGCTCTCTATGGGTGTAATAAATCGTCTGCACGGTTCTGGGTCCCATACTGTAGTGGGCTGGGGAGCAAGGTGTCCAGGGACAGCCAGAAAGGAGGGGACCATCTGATTTAGGAGCCAGAGCAAGGGTGGACAGCTGGGGTAGCTGAGCCTCTCTGGAGCCAAGGCACAGAGCCACATATACAAACACACACACACACACTCACAAATAATGTCGTCCTATTGAGGTTCTCTTGTGTAGAATGTAGTTTATAACCTTATTTGTATGTTTACGTATGCACCGGTGACACTCGGGTACACATATTTAAGACATATTTGCATGGGTCTACGTAGTGGAGAGACTAGTTTTGCATAAAATGAAAAAACAAAAACAAAACAAAGCCAGAAATCTACAAGCAAAAATCCACAAAAACATTTAAAATGAAACATCTGAAGAGTGAATTCTGGTTGGTTTACAGTTATTAACAAGCAACTAAACCACTTAGTGGTTATTTCACATTCATACAGCTCCAACAGAGCAATTCTAGTGAAGTTTCATGTGTGTAACCACTGACAAGGAAGTATGTATGACAGTGAGTTGGAGAGTCAAGACACACACAGTGACAAGCAGGCCCAAGTGTACATGGATTCACATACAGCACATTAAGTGGGTCAGCTAGAGTGGCTCCCTTCATACCAGCCTCTGTGGGGACACCAACTAATTTAACCCTATGTGGATATCCCTACATTGCTAATAACAGTTGAACACAGCTATGCTGGTCTTGGAGTATACATGCATGCACAAATATGAGCACTTCTATAAACACACACACATACATATATATATACACATACATACATACATATACATCTATATACATCTATATATATATATATATATATATATATATATATATATATATATATATATATATATATATATATATATATATATATATATAAAAACATATATATCTATAAGTATATATGTGGACACAAAAAGGCTAAATATACAACCCACAGACAGCTTACAGGAAGTGCAAAACACCAAGTATGGCTATGTGAAGCAAGATTAAGATATAAGACACACCTGGAACAGGGTTTGGTATTATCAAAATATTTTCAGCTAACCACTTTACAGTCTGACCTTAATACCCAAATTAGAAACTCTAACCTTAACGTCGTATGGGGACCTATTATGTATTTTCCTGGAATACTAGAGTTGATTTGCATGAATCATTGTTCAAAATGACCTGTAGTTTACTCACACTGGCTCTTGCTTCTGCCCCTCAGTTCACCTTCTGTCTGAGAAAAGCTCCTTTAGCTTCATATCCTTTAAAAGCACCGTTTGTCTGATATGACCATATCGAGGCTACTCCAGCTCTAACAGTTAAACATCATTTTTCAAGTGAAAAACACAACAGGAAATGCTCACATTTAAATAAACACTATATATTGGTCTGTAAATTTACACTACTCAGATAGTGCATATAAAACTATTAAGATCTCTGTCAATAAAAATAAAAATAATTCTTTCTTTATGTGAAAGGAACTCTTCCTACGGCACTACAGATCAGATTTTAGATGAGAATTCAACTTTCAGTTCCGTGTAACATCCCTGTCATATGGGCCGGCTGGCTTTACCTCGCGGTTCTTCTGCCTGTTTTGCCAGTTTACGGAGGGCTGCAGCAAATCCCGAATGAGTTGACTGGGCAGCTGGGCTTCCATTGGCTACGATAGAGCCATTGAGAGGTGACGGGGTAAGAGGGCTGACCGTCGCCGTGGTACGGGTCGCCGTGGAGATCATTCCTAATGATGGTGACTTTGGCTCATGGCTCATGCCTACAAATGAAGAACAAAGGAAGAGAATGGAAAAGTATTAGGGACCAATACTGCATTTCCATTAAAGAATGAGAAAAAATTCAAGGCATGAGGATCTGTGTAAATAAAAATACAGCGTGTGGAGCTGGGTTTCTGTTTGTGACAGCTGGAGAGGATGGGGGATCGGTGGTGGGGTTGAGGAGCAGAGGGGCTTTGGCTGTATGGCATAGGGTCAGAGGTGAGAGGTTAGGAGGGCAGGTCACTCTTTGTTTTGCTCAAAGAGCTGCAGTTGACTGCATGTGTGCCAGAGGTCCATGGTCATAGAGTTTACATAGCTCCTCTACTGAGCATGCGCCAACATTACTACCTTTAAATAGAAATATCATATTTGTTTAAAAAATTCAGCACAAAAATATTCAGAGTGCCTTTCGGTTCCCTCACATAACCATCACTTAAGAAAATGTTTCTCACACTGACACTGAGCTTAATTGAAAAAAACAAAACAAAACAAAAAAACACTACCAATAAAAGAAAATGCTGCGTCGCAAAGAGAAACAGACTTAATATAAAAGTGAAATTGATGACAGTCTGGGCTAGAAGAAGCTCTGATGGCTGAAGGGGTTAGAAAGGGTGAGGAGGGCTGAGAGGGTCTGTCCTTTCCTTCCTTCCTGTGTATGTGTGTGTTGAAAAGTGACACCATGTTGACAGCCCCACGGTCAGTGGAATCCCTAAATGCCAGAGCGGTGTCTGATACCCCTACGTGCTCAAGCAAAACACACATACACGCACGCACGGACACACAAAGGAAGGCTCGGAGGACAGTTTAGCTTCAGACTCGAATAGCTTCTGTTACACAAACAATAACATACACACAGTTGTTCTGAATTCTCCCTTAAAAACAACATTTAAAATGAACTTTCAATGAACATGATGACTAAGATCTGCTTACTAAAAAGTAGCAGTTTGGCAAGCAAGTTCAGATCTCAGTTTTCCGCAGAAGCCTAGCAGAGCGACAAAGGTACATTTTCACTTTTAAGGGTACTTTTTCTATATTTAAGCCTAGCATCCCCACTACTCGGGTAATTTTGGCCTCTGAAAACAAAAAACTTTCTTGGAACAGTCCTGCATTTAGTATAAAAACTCCAGGATTTGGTTGGGCAGAAACAGAAAAATTTGTAAACAATGGTGCAAATGCCCACGTTTGTTTACCGATCTTATCAGTCACAAAAATTCAGCTAAGATTTTACAGTTCCCATTCATTTTAGGATTATATTTTACTCGTGTGGGTACTCCTGTCACTCTAAAATGTTGCCAGATTTGCTTTGCAATTTACGCTCTTATACTTTTTTGTTATTTTCAGTGGCTTTTATGCGTTTCATGTTTGCATCACACACGCCTGTCCAGTGAATGGTCAATGTGATTTGCGGTTAGGTTAGCAAAGCTGAAGACCATTTCTGAAAGTGTGCACAACGGAGATTGTTTTCATTTTAAAAACACTGCTTTAAGTGAAAATGTATTATTGTGGATGTAGCCTGAGAGGGCTGTAAAAAGATCATTTTCCCTTCTGAGAAGAGAGCAGAAGCAGAGCACCGTGTGTGTGTGTGTGTGTGTTTTCAAGTGGATACACACACAGTGGCAAGTCAGGCATGAGAGAGTGAATAGCATTCCCAACACCTCTCAAGTTGTCCTGCCTGTAACCTCCCAGTTACCCAGTGCACTTTCAATGAACCCAGCAAACAATTAATAATGGAATCACTAAAGTAACACACACAGAGCCTGGTGACAGACCGGCAAACAAGCAAAAGCACACACCAAGTTCAACTCCATTCCAGTAACGTGACTTAAGACAATAGCGTGCTACTCTTCCCTCCTTATTTAGGGAAAGTCCGACAAAGTCAGGAGGACATATTCAAGGAACTTTTTCTAAATGAGTAACTACAGAGACAGCAGCTTATGGTTGACTGTATCAACCACACATATAAACCACAGCACAAACAGAAACAAATGTGAGTAGCAGTGAAAGAAGAGACGAACAAGCACGCAGCCTGACAAATACACGCAGAGGCGCACATCCGGAGTTCTCGCAGCGGTTCAAGAACCCCCCTCACAGATAAAAAAAAGTGTGATCGAAGCTTCTTACTGCACAAAGGAGTGGAGCCGCCTGCATCTCCCATGCCTGCATCTTCTCATTGAGCCCAGCCCAGTGCGCACCGGTAACGAGCGCCAGGACACACACCATCTTACTGCTCCCTTCTCTCTCACTCACTCCTTGCCTATCTCTCTCGTCCTGCCCGTCCACTCTCTCCCTGCCTGCCCGGCTGCCTTCCTGTCTCACAAAGACCGTGTAGAGCTTATCTAACAAAGCAACACACTACGCACGCCGCCTCTCTCTCCCCTCCGTGCTCTCGCTCGTTCTCTCTCTCTAACTGAGAAAACAGAAATTCTTAGGCTAGCAGCTGCTGCGATGTCACATGACCTCACCCCCACCCCCTCCCCACAGTCTCCCTCACTCCTCCTCCTCCACCCTTCTCAACCTATAATTCCTCAGCCATTTGTAGATAACAGACACAGGCATGCATGCCCTGCAAAGGCGAATTGGAGGAGGGGGAGGGGAGGGAAGGAGGAGACGGAGGAGGAGGAGGAGAAACAGGGAAGGGTGCTCAGCCGGTCATCACATCTGACCTCATTGCTGGCAAGCGTCATGAAGCGTGTGCGTGTGGGGTCGTGTATGCATATGCATGAATGGAGGGGGAGCAGGTAGGTGAAATATGCGAGGCTCCCTTTTTTTTTCTTAAGACAAATACAAAGAAGTTAGGAGAAAGAAAGAAAGAACATGCCCTGGCCTGTGTCAAGCCCTACAGCACAACACAGAAACTCTTTTGTAAATTATTAGCCTCAATTCAACTCAGTTCAATTTGCTTTATTCACACATTTCCACAACTGAAAATTCTCAAATTAAAGTGAAACTAAGGCTATTTCAAAGCAAATACAAAAAGAAAATCATTCTTCTCCTTTTTACAGGAATCTGTAACATTTCACACAAATGAGGATGTCATACCAAAACACACACACACACACACACACACACACACACACACACACACACACACACACACACACACACACACACACACACACACACACACACACACACACACACACACACACACACACACACACAGGGGTTCCTTTGAGTAAACACACAGTATGCCACAATTAAAAAGAGCTGTTATCAGGGTGGGGGAGCCTAATGTGTAATAGTGGTTGGGGTGGAGGACTCAGGAAAAGGGTAAAAGTGTGGGTTTGACTTCCCCTCTCTGTCCTGCTGTCATAGCAGGGGTGTGAATGACTTGTTTTAGTCATTTCCTCCTTCCGCCACTCGCTACTTTTCTCAGAACAGCAAAGGAGCAAGTGAGCGAGAGATACAATTTTTAGGTTAAAACAACATAGTGGCCAGCATTTCGCCAAATGCCACCTCCCAGAAATCCTCTCTGTTCCTCGAGAGAAGTTTGTCCCTTGTGAACACAGGACCACCACAGTCATTGCTGTTTCCGGCCTTCTCTTCCATTTTTTGTCTAAAACCACGAAGATCAACCAGCTGGTTCTGAACAACACATCCTATCAAAGATTGGTGGTGTGTGTGTGTGCTTATGCTTCTATGTTCTGAGTAATCTACCAGCAGTCACGAGTAACATAACTCATAAGGAATCCTTTTCTCATGGTTTAAGTCTTGCTTTGTTGCATACACACACACAATCTATCCCCCTATCAGTCTGCCCTCATTTCCTGTCACCACCATCTCTCATCCAG
The DNA here is from genome assembly GCF_963969265.1 of Rhamphochromis sp. 'chilingali'. Lineage (NCBI taxonomy): Eukaryota > Metazoa > Chordata > Actinopteri > Cichliformes > Cichlidae > Rhamphochromis > Rhamphochromis sp. 'chilingali'. Next base: position 25,455,494 of record NC_137933.1, read on the forward strand.
TAAAGTAAATACCCAGAAATGGAAAACAAACAGTGGCATTTTCCCAGTTAGCTTCCAACAACAAAACAGATAAACACCTATTACTTTAACGTACTAATGATTACAAATCATGTCATCAGTGACAGTGTGATTATATTTCTTTCTAAACTGAGAAAACACAAGCCATGCACAAGCCGTGTAGGCTCTATTTTCAGACTAAGTGAAGAAGAAGACTACGATCTAAGGAAAGCATGAGTAATGTCTCTTGAATTTCCAGATAAGTGGGCCTGCTGTCATTTCTTAACATCACTCAGTTACAACACACTTGCTCAGGGTGTGCAGTGTCAGGCCTTTCATTCTTCAAACAACCAGCAGATGGCATCGTCTAACAGTCAATCAGGGGAATCCTCTGTCAGTAAAACAGCGTATGTCACAGTCCTTTAATCCAGTAATACACAAAAGAAAACGGATACAATTTAATGATATCGTTGTGGATTAAGAGAAGGACAAACCAAGGTTAAGGATGTTAACGCAACATTTACAGAGATATGAATAAATTAGATCTATTGACACTGGAGCAAACGCTGAGCATTTTTTCTGACAACCCAAGGGTTAAAGGAGTCTATTACACACCAAGCTTACTGATGCAATTAACCCTTTCTGTTACGCCCTAAGGGAAAACAAATACAAACCCCTGAAAAAGAATGTAGACTACAACAGGCTACATACAAACATGATTCTACGCACCCACAGAACAGATTGACTGCTAAATGGCATACAGTAAACGCACTGTTTTAACACCCAGCTGGGAGAGAAGCAGATCACTAACTCCCATAGTCAAACAAACACACTGACACACACAGTTCCACCCTTTTGCTGGTTGGAATGCAGATTAGGCTTTCATGCGCACGCTCGCACACACGCGCACACACGCGCACACACGCGCACACACACAGGGAACGTAAATCCTCTTGGCTACTGTATGCCCTGGCCAGTGGAGAGATAATGCAGTGGCAGCTCTAGCGAGTGGTTAATCTTTAACCAGGAAGGGATTTGCCTATCAGCTTGTTAAAACTAGCAGTGTCGTGCTGCTGGCCCATCTATTTGATCCAGTCACCAACCTGTCTTGGCCAAGTCCAATACAGCACGGACTGAAACTGTACTGCCAACTGACACATGACAACTAGTGCGTTTCCATGCTTTACTTCACTCAGGCAGCAGATGCCTCTTTTCTCGAGGCATGGTAAAGCACACTTCAGTCGTGCCACAATATTGTGGCTCTGTTTAGGAACAGAGCCAAACCGGTCAGTGTCTCGCTTAAAATGAGCAATAAAAATGTCATTACAATAAACCAGTTGGCTCAATGCATGTGGTCGGGCAGGCGACTGAAGCACAGTTTCTAAAAGCCTTGCTGTGCTCAGCTTTGAATACTTCTGTAGCTCTAATGTAATATAGCTGTGTGGTCTGCTGTTGTGTTCCACTTCAACATTCCAGTTCTTATTTTCGTCTACAGCATGAACGCTGGTTTCTCATAATCTGTTCTTTGATGTACTACAATGTAGTATCAGAGCTATATTTGTCAATACAACACAAACATTTACTCCCACTACTTCAAGGCTAAATGAATTCTAGCACAGTTCGTTCCCTGATTAGCAAAGGACATTTGATATTTGTTTTTTTATCAACAGGCCAGTATTAAATATTTGAATAAGGAACATTGAACAAGATGTTAATGGAATGCTTGAACTTCAAGTGACGTGCGTTTAGTTCAGTTTTTGCAGACATGCCTCAAGCATGTCATCAGCTAAGCGTCTCGCCCAAAAGTAAGAGGAAAATTATTTTTTTCTTACATTATGGGCTCTAATCAGAGTTGCTCAGCAGAGCTAAAAACTGATGGCAATTCCCAGAGGGAAAGCATATATCAGCTAGACTGTCACACCTAAACTTCAGACAAAGTCGAGAAAATCAAGTTTCGACTTTGTCCAAAGATGGCCTCTTTCACAAACAGACAACAGGAAATAGTCTGCATCACTAGTGGAAATATATAGGTTTAGATAAGAGGTGGCGCCTGGGTAGAGACAAGGAGACAGGACACAGCGTGCCCACTCACTCACTGCGAGTTCTCCAAACAGTTACTTACTTATTCAGACATCCGACTGATTCTGTAGTAGGAAGCTGGAAGAATTAAGTCCATTTAATACTTGACCCAAATTATTTGGAAAATGGTGTAACATATGTAACTCTTCTGGGTTATTACCACAAAGGTTCAGGGCTGCAGTGCACATGTGACCAAACCTTTAGCCTTAGCAGCTCAGACACTGACAGAGGAAGGATTTAGAGTCAATTTGATGAGTACATGTCATCGTGACTGGTTGACAGAAGCTCAAGGTAGCACAAGATGTGCTGACAGGAGGATGAAATAGATGACAGGAAGCTATGTAAGAAGTTTAACATGAAAGAAACTTCAGATTAAAGAGACAACAGAGACAAACGAGGGTTCACAAAACAGCAGTTAAGTAAGCTGCAATTAAGGTTAAACCAACCTAGCTAAACAGGATGTAATATGAGCATAATATCTGCTACCACTGCAAAGTTATCATGTGCCTAAAGCCGGCCAAAAAAAGACTGCATAGCAACAGGAAACATAACTCTGCGGCTAACTAAATCTAAACTTTGAGTGATATACTGTTTATAAATGGTACTCATGTATCCATAAACAGCTAAGGTTGACCAAAAAAAAGATGATCTTTAAGGTGCACAGGCAGCTATTCCAAAACAAAGAAAAACCACTTGACCAAGGACATAATATCAAAGGTGGTCGTAAATGCTCACAGATATGAGTCTGGATATTAACAGTGCAAACAGATGTATGTTTCATCCTCACTCGTGAACACACATTCACACATACGCAGACTATCCAGGAGCACAGCAGGATAAACCTGCTCTGGTAGTTCCAAGTTTGTTTGACTTCTTAGATGAGATGTCATAGTCTACCCTCAGGCACGATACAGCGGACGTGTACGTGTGTTTCCAAAGACACACACACACACACACACACACACACACACACACACACACACACACACCTACGAGTGCCATCTCTTTCACTCCATACAAAAGACAAAAACCTAATATCAGAGAAATCCTGAAACAGAAGCACTGTGGCTGCAGAGAAGCTGAATCAAAGGCGACAGTTCCACTGGAGAAAGATGGAAGAAGAAAAGGAAGACCAAGACAGAGGAAGAAAAAAATCACAGTGGTGGTGTAGGAGGAGGGGGGTGGGGAGAGGGTGGGGGGCTGAGCGAGAGATCAGTCAAGAAGCCGAAAGAGAGGGAGACAGCATTGCCTGCGTCTGAGCTGTCATTATACAGCAGGCCTCCATTATGGAGCTACAGCAGAGAACAGAGTACATCTCTCTCTGACCTGGCTTGCTCACATTGTCCTACACACACACACACACACACCTAAACACACAAGCACGCAGACACCACTGTGCAACAAGCAAAGAGAGCAGTCTTTCTGTCTTCTACGTTGTGAGGCTTTAAATGATACGGCTGTGTACGTGAACGTGCATGTGTGTGAACACCTTATTATTCATCCCTCACCTCCTACTTCTCTTCCTCTCGTACACTCACTGTTTTCACCCCACCCCCAACCTGCCTTCCAGCAGCCAGCAACAAAAACACAGAGATTTCAAAAGACCAGCCGGCATCTCTCTCCCTCTCTTCACCTTCTTCTCTTCAATTCTCCAACACACACACAGCCACAGAGAAACAGTGTGTCCTCGGGGCAGGCACGAGCTGAGATGATTTTCTCTCCTCTCCTCCTCCCTGCATCCGACTTACCCACCCCAACAGTGCCATTTCCTCTGTCTGTTAATTACATAGCGGCTGTGGTAGGGGTGGCTGGGGTTGTGGTGGTGTGTGCGCGCGTGAGCGCATGTCATCTTGGGAGTGTGTAGTTGTGTTCTCGGAGATACCAGCGTGGGCGTATGACAGAACAGTCTGGTTACGCTTCACAATGCTGCTTAGAGAGTGTGAACACACACATGCAGAGATACACATTCAGCCACACAAACACGCACAAGAGCCTCCTGTCTGTGTTTCTGGCTCTTTGTGGTCGATGCCCCAGGAGTCAAGCTGCTGTCTGTATGGCTGTGCCCTCTGCAGCCTCTTGCTGAGGGGGACACAGCCTTGCTGCTCCCCTGATGAGAGGGCCTGCTTCAGCCCCAGCCCAGCTGTTCGTCAGAAAGCATGGAGGCTGTTAGCTCAGATATTACCATGTCCTGCCAACTCCCTCTTTTAATCAACCTCACCTGTTACAGAGACTGAAAAAGGGTGACAGATTGGCTCCGAAAAAGGGAGGGCGACATTACAAACGTTACAGATCTCCCACACATGAACTCAAAAACCAAAAGACAAAAATCTACCATGGAGCTTATCGTCTTTTCTGCACCTGTGTTTCTTTAGCGTACTTTTAGCCACATAAACTGATACGTACACAGGCACAGATGACACACACAATGCTGACAAATAAGCAGACAACCTATATATCCCACAAAGCTGAATAAATTGTATTGTTCTGAACTGTGATACTCTCAGTGCTTGGGGACATCATTGCATGTAACATATTTTGGTTGTTATCATCATTCAGCTTGCTCCCTCCTCCTCTCTTTATCTCCCTCCACAAGCCTCCTCAGGAGATGAGCACAGTTTTGGTTTTTTTTGCTGGATTCCCTACATACACTCCTCACTTCATCCGCTCTCCCTTTTCTATTCTCTCTGTGATGTACTCTTCTGGGTTGTGGTTGCCTAATTAGCACTGCAAGTGCTCTGCATGGGCCCTGACTCCCAAGCGGCACCGCCGCACACACACAAGAAGACACACACAGCGACAGACATGCACACAGCACCCACTTGACTTTCCATAGCTGTTGCTGAGAGTTAGCCTGTTGTAATCTTGTAATTGGTATAATTGGTGTGTGTTCCCGGTCGTGCATGCGTGTGCGTGTCCAAATGTGTGGATGCTGCACGGTTTGACGAGTGAACCTCTCTTCTCTAGGCGAGCACGAAGAAGGCAACCCACTGTCACCATGGCCAAATCTTTGTGAGTAGCCACAAAAACAAGGCTTTGCCACAGAGCTGAGACTTGTGGTGTCCTTGATACTCTCAAGTACTTGACAAGTACACCATTTGCAGAACAGTCATTCATTTAAAAAGTGATTTTAATATTTCACAACGTTCGAGGGTCAGTCCAGATTAATCACAATGGCTCTTGCAGTGCTTAAAACTTCAAATAAAAATTTCTCAGTAATATTACAATGAATTTGAGCATTGCTTGTTTATTAGCTAGACCAGCGAACTGTGTGATTTAAGATTAGATCCACAAAGAATGCAAAAAGAATAAGAAGTGGTTCAAAAGTGCAAATGTTCATGACTTATCTAGTTAGCACAGGGGAAATCTAAGGATCTGTAAGATTAAAGCTAGAACAGTTACACAACCTTACAAACATTTAGTCAGTTGTTACTTGGTTATTCAACCAAAAGAAAAACAGCTGACGACAGATATTTTGACAACAGATCACTCAATTTAGTCATGCAACACTTTGTCAGGTTCCAGTTTCTCAAATTAGTTTCTTTATCCTTTCTTATCTTTTTTCTTTAATTTTTTTTAAATGATCAAACTTTTACCTTTGGCCTTTATAAATCTTTATAAATTGCATTATATTTTATTGTTTACATTTTTTATGATTTTTTTTATAGTGTGCATGAGAAGAAATCATTATTAGTCATAGAATTAAACCATTCAAGTATATTAAACTTTCTGTTAAATGTAAACATCCGTTTGTGTTCTGTGTGTACATACAACACAGGTGCCTGTACTTGCCATGGTACTGTGCAAATGTAACAAAAAACTGGATTGGCTTGCAACGATCCACAGATTTTGTGGTGCAGAATGTATTAAGAGGCAATGAAGTGTGCAGCGTGCTTGTGCAGGTGTTGAGTACATCGGCATGATCTTTCTCAATGGCTTACTCAACATTTAAGAGATTCACTTGCCATCCTAAAAGAACGACAAAACAGTTGATTGCCATAATGCATACATCCATGAGATTGAATAGACTGGGAAAACCATGCAGCGATGTACCCCCCCTGTGTGTTTATGTTATCCGCTCACTAAATTACTAATTATTAGAAATTATGTCAATCGGTTGCAATGCAACGAGAAACGCACAAGGTTGATGTGATACTGAGATAAGAGACAACGCGTATGGAAGATGTGAAACCGAGATATAAACAAAAATACAGAAAGAACAGTTCCCAAAATGCATACGCTTTTAGTTATGCAAATATCAGCCAGCTAAAACAAGCCTAGCTGGCAACTAGATTCTCTGTGAGAGCACGTTTAACACGGCAACTGTGGCCTCCACCAACACAGGCATGCAGCTCTGTCCATGAGCTTATTAAAACACTTGGCCGCAAAATTGCTTCACTTCTTCAGGCACATATCTGACCTTGTACTCATACACAATGAGGCATGCTAACAAACAGACACATACAATATGACAGTCAGCTGATATGGCAGATATCGCAGAAACAGAGGAAAAGACAGAAATGGAGGAAACGAGAGGCAAAGAGTCATGTTGAAGAGAGCTGGAAGCAGACACGGATAGAGGCAAGATGAGATGATGATGTGATAGCAGAAGAAAAGGGCTTTGTTGAAGAGTAGCCCTTAGCACAAAGCTGTTTTTAGTGTGACTGGAGAAAGCACAAGATGGACAGAATTGTGCTGAGGTACACACACCAAAAAAAAAAAAAAAAGGGTTAATGAAAGAGGCTCTACTTGGTGAGGGCAATAGTCAAGTATGGTCAGTATTGAGTGTGTGTATGATTCGCTTATCTACTGCTCTCACGTTGCCTGTGTTGTGTTTATTTGGCCCGTGCTTATCAGGCTCTGGGGTATGACAACGACAGCAGCAAACACGAGCTACACAAACATACGCATATAATCTAAAGAGGTGGTTTGGTCTGCTCAATGTAGCAAGAGCGGCTTGTGTGAATGAAAATGTTTTTTTTAATCGTACGCCTCAGGCAATCAAATCCAAACTGAAGCTTCAGAATACAAAGTTGAGACTGTGACAAAGTGGCTGGAAATTACTCCACAGATGAACACTGCGCCCTGTTGTCTAAATGAAATCACGATGGCTACCAAAGCAGTATGTCTCCAATGCAGTTCAGGGAATGGCTCTCGAAGCATGGGACTCGACCACAATGGAGAGCAGTGTGACTCACCTTGCATCTATAAAAACTGCCCGCACAGTCCTCATGTTCGAAAAAGAAACCCTGAAAAATGTGACACTAAACTGGGGGAAACAACGATTTAAGCTCCAATCAAGCCAAAGTGAATAAAAGTGTTTCCAGTTACGAGAAGTAAAATATGGTACGGTCAGAGAATATGTATAAAAGATTAAGTCAATAAAGTGAAGCCACTGGAGAAATGCTTTAAACCTGCATTCGTTTAATGCCCAGCACAAGAAATACTCCTTTGGTTGCAAACAGACAATACAGACTGTATAGAAAGTCCATACTTCTAGATTGATTTATGACCTAGTTAAAGACTTTCCTAATGAGTTTATAGTTCCAATTTCTACTTCCAAATCTTAATTAAAACAGCACAATGTTCACTGTGTGAGTTATGGTCCCATACAGAAAAATATAGAAGGCAGAGAAGGTTTAGGACAGGGGTCGGCAACCCTAGGCACGCGTGCCACGGCTGGCACGCGAAGGGTTAACTGCACGACCATAGCTGGACTGGCTATCGGGCATACCGGGCGGGCATTTGCTCAGTGGGCCGATGGTGATTTTCCGTTTTTATGGGCCGATGATTTTTTATTTTTAGTAACGGTATAAATAATGAAATGTGGTCGATTGGCCAGATGCTGGCCGGTGCGTAAAAAATAACTCAGTTGTTTGGTGGTGGTTATGGCGGAGCTTCCACAGATTCAGTGACATTAGCAAGTGGTGGAGGCCAGCAGGTGGATGAGGGAAAGGGAAGGCAGGAGGAGCAGGGACCCGAGGCGGCCGCCGGTCCGAGTGTCAGGTGAATTGAAATTCAGGTAAGAAGTTATGACCTGCAGTCTATCTGGGTCAGATATAAACCAAGTTTAGATGGAGTTTATTTTTGTTGTGCTGACTTTTTACAGTCAGTTACAATAACTCGTACTGTGTACTAGCGAGCATGATGGAGTTTATACACCTGGGTGGGTGCTATGATTTTACTGATAGTGAACTTTATTTTATTCATAAGGTTAGTTAGTAGAGTTGCCAACCATCCCGTAAAAAGACGAATCGTCCCGCATTCAGAGAAAATATTACGCGTTTCGTATTGAGCTGATAAGGAACACAGTTTGTCCCGTACTTCAGCTAGAATGAAAAAAAAAACAAAAAAACACAAAGCTGGATTTATTCTGTCGTTACGCTGCACAGCTGCCTCTTCTTCTCTCATTCTCTCCCCCTCCCTCTCCTGTTGCTGCTTCAATCATGAAACTGATCAATGATCAGCTGATCGGCTTTTCTCTCTTGTTTGTTTATTGCCCACTTTGCACCAGAAAGAGGAAACCGCCGGATGTCGTGTTAAACAACAGCAGCATGTTTAAGCTTGATCAGCTGTTGTTAGAATTTACTTAATATTAATTTCCAGTATCAGCTGATGTTTGCTGGAGCCACAGCTGTTAAAGCTGCTGGTCATGATGTCGGTTTGGTTATCAGGTGAGAGGGAAACATGAAGATGAAACCAGGAGATGTCCTTACTGAATCATCAGAGCTGAACAGGTGATGGAGAAACAGGTTTACCTTTTAGGTGACATGAATGAGTTGAAGGGAAGTTATAAGGGAAGGAAGAAATACACGGATACATCCGTAGATTCGAGACAGAATTCACAATGTGTTTTTGGGACTTTCAGGTGTATGGACCAATGTTTTATTTTCTGTTCAAACCAGAAAGTTTTAATGAGCAGCTAGACTTGTCTCGCATTAACTGGCTGAGTTAATGCCAGTTAATGCAACATCGAAGCAGCTGGAATCCATAGCTGTGCGTGTTCATGGAGCTTGCATTTTCACCTGCTGGACATCACTACCTGACAAGTTTAACTGTCTTCAAAACAATGCAGAGGCCTAATTGACAGTATTTGGTTCTACATATCTGTGTGAGCAGACTTTCTCTCACATGAGTGTCCTCAGGCCATCTGAATGCTGGACGCTCAGAGACCTGTGTCTCTGAGTGGGAGACCAGAGATCAGAGTGTATTAACAAACATGCCATATTGGCTCAGTTTATTTTTCTTATCATTGTTGTGAGGAGACCATAAATAGCATTTGCACTTTCTGTTGTACAGTTCATTTGCTGTTATGGAGTTCTTGTTATGGATAAAAAGTGTCTTTTTATTTTTTTTGTTGAAAATAGCTGATAGCTATTCGCTGCCAACATCTGCAAACAAATATAATTCTATAAAGTGGTTCTATATAGTATGCAACTGTTAATATAGAGCGTTATTAAATTTATTGCTAATACAATCATATGGCAGACTGACTTCTGAGGAAATTTTAGATGGCACTCATCATCAGAAAGGTTGCCTACTCCTGATTTAGGATATGGCTACACAGAGGTTGATAAATGGCCATCGTATGAGCATGCTGTGTCCTCTTTTTCTGAGATCTACTCACTCATTACACCCAGCTTTGAAAACAAACAAATAAATAAATGAAGTGTTCAAGTTGAGGCTTCAAAATGGGACTTCCCAACCCAATGTGTAACATTGTGGCCATCTTTTAAACACAAACTATAGTTTCAGGTGCTGGTTTAGCTCAGTGCGTGCGCAGACAACCACAGGCCGAACGGCTGAGAGTGGCAGGCCCGGGTTCTAGTCTGACCCTTTACCACATGTCTTCCCCCTTCTATCTCTGCCCCCGCTTTCCTGTCCTTTCTTCACTGTGCCTCTCAAATAAAGCTGAAAAAAGGCCAAACACAAACTATAGTTTAACTTGAGGTGAACATCTTTTAGGTGAAAAATGGTAAAAGGTTAACTTGTGTGAGAGTGATAAAAATCCACACTTACAGATGAATGTACGATACGAGACAACAATGCCCCGACACTAATTTCCACGTTTAACAAATTATTCTGATCATGTAAACACAGGTACAATATACGTCCTACTAGTTTTTACCTCTGAAATCTCAGATCTACTTGGAATATTTTTTCAGCAATGTGAAGCGATCCTATGCAAGTAACCCTCATTACAAGGACTTGAGTCTACAAATTGAGGCCAAGACTCTCATTAAAACTCTCATATTCACGTCTACTTGCCATCAGTGTAACAACTTTACATATTTAAATGCACTTATATCAGGTAGCTTTGACACTTCGTACAGCCTTCCTGATCTATTACTGGAGAATTATGCTACTGTTACTGAAGTCCTTCGTTTTTATGTAAAATTAACCATCTAGCCTCAAAATAATGTGGTGTGTCACAAGGCATGTGAGTGTGCCAGGCTGTATGACAACGCCTTAATGTTTTTAAAAGCATGCACTAACCAACACACACATATCATACTGATAAAACTAAGCAATGTTTAACAGCAGTGCTGGGTGACAAGAAATGCATCTCTACACATTCTACAGAGCAGGTTTAGCTTGCTCTCATACACAGAGTAAACAAACACACACACGTAAAGTAATAAGTGGCTTTATTACTGGAAATGAGGAGGAAAATGTTGCAGGCCTGAGAAAAAAAAAGGAGGACATCAGACACAGGAAGCTGTTGGCTCTCTGGCTCAATACTTTACTACTTCTTTCTACCTGTGGAACTGTCTGCTTGGTCCTTCACCCAACGTCCCATCTGTCTTCTCTTCAGATAAATACTTTATGACCTGTTTGTTCAGCTGTCTTCACTGGTCATCACATTTACAGCTTACATTTACTACGGTTTTTTTAAACACTCAATAGGAGATTCTTAGAAAGACAATCAAACACACAAACTCAATTCGTCCCAAAGGGAAAAGCCATGAAATCCAAGGTTAAACCTACAAAATCTAAGACATGCCCCATGAGAGTTCTAGCTAGGGATACAGAAGGGCAAAAACACAGAGAGGGAAAGACAGAGAAGGAAAGGAAACATGGCAGAGGGTATGTAGACAAAACAGAAAAAAGCCCTCAATTTCCTAAACGTCCCTACACTTGTATTCTCTTCCATCACAGAGCCGGACCACAGACGAATCCAGCCCTGTCACACAAAGAGAGCGGTAAATGCACCCACAATTTCATACCACCTAAGGACATTGTTGTGATGCTAGTAAAAGCCAAGCCTCACCCAGTAAAACACATCCCATTCTCTGTAATAGAGAACTATGTAAACCCATGCAAAGGCCTTTCTACAGTCTGTGCTATTCAAAGCTATCAATGTGGGCTGTTGATAAGAAAATGCAAAGTGGGTCACCTTTAACTCCAGGCTCCTTGTGTAAACAGTACAGGAAGCTGCTTGGGACTGTCCTAATCACTCTCTAAACAGAGCCAGGTGCTGTTGCCACAGACAAACTGTCACCAACACTCTGCTCAACACAGCTGCTGTCTAGCCCCCAGACACTCACAGCACTGCAGGCTACCACAGCATGACAAACAGCACAACGACACCTGAAAACATGCCAACCTCGTATAAGTGCTCTCGCAGCATAAAGCTTCAAGAACTTTTAAATGGCAGATTACAACTGAAAAAAATTCTGTTCCTCAGAGCAAGATTTGCATAAGTAATCTCCTACTCTTATCATGTGCTGAACCATCAGAGACATGTAAGTCTGTGACAAGAGAGGATAAATCCAACCAAAGTCAGCTAACTCACTTCTGCCAACAACACTATATTTGTTCCTCTTAGTATATATAATATCTTGCTAAGACTTAATTTTCACAAACTGTGGTAGACAAACAAAGAACACTTTTTAGTGTCTCAAAACATTACTGGGCAATCAAAAGGTTTCTGTTAATCACTCCGAAAGGTAATGCTTCATTTAAAACAAGCAGAAAATAATCATTATCAGCAGGTGCTTGTTCGCTTAAACTAGGCCAGGCACAGTAGAGGTTTTCCTGATGAGGAAACAAATTGCATCACATAGAGAAGTTGCATTACAGTTAAACATAAGTAGGTGATTTAATACTCCTTGATGGCTGATGATCAAAAAAAAAAAAAAAAAAAAAAAAAAGACTGTAGACGAGATCAGGCAGACAGGCAAAAACTGAATGCTATTAATGCAGAAAACTCAACTACTATCACAACCAGCAGAGTGTTTCATAGGTGCAAAGTTATTATCTTAAGTCCACCAAACAAAAGAGCCATCACAATTGCATAGTTGTGGTAAAAACAACAGGTACATTCATGCAGCAGCCAGGTTTTTATCCACCTTAAGTATGAGCCAAGCAAACTGCACCGCCCCACCTCCATCTAGTTTGTTACGCAAAAAGGAGCTGAAAATGCTTTTCCAGTTTTCAGAAGTGCAGTCAGCAAATTATACATGAATACTAAAATACCAAAACTGTGCATCTGTGTCCTGCATGTCTATGTAGTTTTTATCAATAATGTTGGATTATTAATTACAACCTGGTTAAATTTAGATAACCCTAACCCTGCCCTCTCTATTAGCAATGACTGATCCTAACCCAGCAGCCTTGTGACATAATCACTGTTCTGTTTATATATATATTAATGTGCTGTAGTGGGGAAAAACAGACATGAAAATAAAACCCCTAACAATTCTGTGACATCACTACTTCAGGCTTTATTTTAAGAGCACACAATTTGCAGTCCCATTGTAATAACAGAGATCCCTAAATAAATTAAAAGCAAGATTAGAAACTGCTTCTCCAGCTGAATGACAGGTTTTATAAGATGGAGAAAACACAGGACATCATCCATTCTGCTCTCAATCTACATCCACATGAATGAGTTTCATTTTAAAATGAAAAAAAATCTCTATCCGAATGAACATGTTAGCATGAAAACATATACTGGAGTTGTCGCAAAGCAAATATGGCACGATGGGAAAGGAGTACCCGTGAAATAAAAATAAAATGGCACAAAGTGACCTAGCTAGATGGTTTTGGCTTCATTTATGTGTCTGATAATACCCATCAGGAAATGAAAGTAGCAGTTTGTGTCACTGGTTCCAACATTATTCCATTTAAGTTTAAATGTAAATTTAAATGTAGCCAAAGTTACTGTTTTTGAATTGAATTAAAACTTAATAATCTGTCTGTATCCTCAATTTTTTACATCTAATAAACATTTGGTGATTACGAACAGTTAATTAAAAGACATATTGTGCTGAAAGGCATAACATCAGAGGGAGTGAGAGCTGAATCTGTGAAAGCAGTCTAATTTGGACTGGTTAAATGGCAGGTTGAGCATGTGTTCATGCGGAGGATTTCCTGTATGAAACACAAATTAGTGAAGTGGTGACACCGGCTATCATCAGAGGTAAAAGATGGCAGTTGTAGGCTCACGTTAACCGCACTTGAGGAGAACTCCTAAAAGCACCTGGCCTGCAACCACATATCTAGCATATGGCTTAATCTGGATCAATATCTTGACTAAATACACAGTGAATGACAACCGTAAGATACATTTACATGATTTCTTTTGATAGGAGTGAAACTAACTCTATACATATAGTGTCTGTGATAACCAAAATACCTGGGATGACACCATTTCCTGTTCTATTCTAATGCCAACTGATGTGCCCCCCCCTCATTTACTTTTAATTGTCCTACACTGTATTTTTTTGCCCTTTACCCTACTGTAAGCCATTTCTGGCTCTATTCTGAGAAGCCGGACTGTTTCCCATGTCAGTTACAGTAAGTAATGGATTAAACACCTCGGAGTTATGCCAAAAATGTCAGAACAAAGTCATGACAGAGGGATAGCCATGTAGCAATGAATGACCTATCTCCACCACCAGTCAGCAGCTGTTAAAAAGAAAGCAGGAGGTCAGATTCCCTGCTCTTGCAGTTATGGCAAAGCTTATCAGCAGCAGCTAAAACACACAACAAGGCTCCTTCTGGCTACAGATAAACTCAACCCGCCGCACGGTGCGTGCAGTAAAACCTGTTGCTTCACCGCTGTGTTTGCTGGCCGTGTTTTAAACCCAGGTTGTGTGACGAGACTAACGAGCGGTGTGTGCGTCTGTTTCAGTGTGTTCCCCACAGAAGAAAGAAAGAAAGAAAGAAAGTGAAGGAGCGCGTGGGATGTGGTTCAAGACGGTCCACCTGCCACGCGCACGCGTACAAACACGTACAGGGAGAGATCCTCCAACCCGACAGCACCAAATGGTCAAGATGCGTTAGCAGTCACATTTAGAGGAAATGCCCCGAGAAGCAACACAGAAAAGACAACTGCGAAGGAGCCAAACGAACTGAAGACTGCGGATTAACAACAAAGTAAATCCATCAATACAGTTTTAAACAGGCTAAAGAGTCCGTGTCAAAAGGGTCTAAAGTGAGCGTAAATGGCTTAACGCAGAAACCCCGAGCTATGCTTTAATGGGCTAATAACAACAGTGAACCGGTAACAACGTTACAAGAAGTTCATTTGAGGGGGTGGGGGGTCGGCCGCTTTTCTTTAGACCTTCGGGTAATCTGCATTTTAAAACACGATTATATTAAAGTCCTTAATAACAAGTGAGTAACGATATATAAATACTGAGCGATATTAAGGGCTAGATGGCCGCGTGAGCGCACCGGAGCGGCTCATTTTCTTTCTCTTTCTGTTGCACTCACTCTCTCTTGTCTCTTTTTCACACATTAGCACGCACACACAAAAGCACGCGCGCGCACACCAGCGAGGGCTACACACACACACACACACACACACACACACACACACACACACACACACACACACATACATAAGGGCTCGGCACCGACCTTCGAAAAATAAAATGAAATAACTAGCACCCGTTTCCTCGATATAGTAACGACTTCCTCAACAAACCCTCGCCGCATGTTCGCTCGTATACACAAACAACCTCCAGGTTTGAAAACAGATTCACAAAAAAAAAAATCACTCACCGCAAACAAGTATGGGCTATTCCAGTGTTTATAAATTGGTTTAAAAAAGGTTTAAAAAAAATCTCCTTCCGTTAGCGGTGAAAGCGTTGATCCATCCTCCGTCGAGAACAGAGACCGTGCACTTTTGTTGTCACGCAGGAAGCTCCGACGCCTAGCGAGGCCACAGCGACGGAGCACAGCAGAGCAGAGCGCCGGAGAGAGGAGGAGAGAGGCGGCCGGCTGCCGGGAGCCGAGAGGTGGAGCTTCCGCCCCGGCGGGGGCCGGACCACAGGCACACAGAAAGACTGGCAAGGCGGAGGGGGGCGGGGGGTAGAAGCACCTGCTCCCTCCCCGTCACGCCCCCAGTCAACAGGGCTGACCTCGCATAGTCATCCCAGAGGGACAAGAATGCACGTTAAAGGCTTCACCAGGAGGGTTAGACTACTTCCTGATCAGTTAAAATTAAATTCGCACTAAGTTATCCTGTGATTTAAATTTCTGTTTCGTATGTACGCATGCGTATGTATACTAATATCTAATCTTAGTATTAGTACCTTGAATAGTATCTTACGAAATACACTGATACAAAATAGATCACTTAATTTAATCACATAATCCAATAAAAACAGATATCATTGCTCTTTTGTTTTGCTAATTACCACTACAGCGTGACAACACAGGGTACAGTACTCTTTTGCACACATCTCTGTTTCAAATCTCCATATTTTGTCTCATTTTCTGTCTTCATTTATTTATTTGTATTTATATATTCCATTTCTATTGTATATATTAATCGGCATCTGTGGGTGGACCGCAAAGAAAGAATTTCATTGCACAGAGAAATGCCTTTTCTCTTGTGACACATGACAATAAACACTTTGAATCTTGAATCTTCAAAGTAGGTAATTTAAAAATGAAAGTAATTCCAGCAAATGTCCACAAGGGGACAGCCGACCACAAAAAGCACACAGAAGCCTTTGCTAAAAATAAAAAAAAAGCCTTTACCCCCGTCTGGCTTATCAATGGTTTTACTGTGGATTAGATACCAGCGACTGCACAGGCTGTAAAATCAAAGCCAAACTTGTAAACAGTAAAGACAGGGTGTTCTCGTGATGCCAAGGATGAAACTGAGGATTAAGCAGGTGATGGCTGGGGAGGGGAGAGGTCTGAGGGCCTTTTGTACTTTGTGGTGTACACTGCTAATTTAGGGATGCACTGGATCAAATGTAAGCTTAATTCCGTATAGCTCATTTGTGCGTACTATTAAACGGTAAAGCACAGCAGAAAAAAAGCACTACCCAACACGCATGGCGTGCTCTGTCAGGCAGCATAACCCTCCTCTATGAGTGAGCGCATTTGTGCACCACATGTCACGTCTTTCATCCATGTGATAGTGTATCATTCGCCTCTACTTGACCTGTAAGAGAGAGTGAGAGAGCAGGTAGACAACAATGCCGCACGGAGACTTCAGCCTTTGATGTACCTCCTGTCTGTTCAGCTCAGCTCTGCAGACACTATAAGGATCTCCTTTTCTGTTTAATTCGTCAAATAGACATTTGGGCATTAAAATCTATTTGCTGACTCAAAATGTTCAGTCAGTTAGTATTTTTTATGGTCTTTTTTTCAATCACTAATCACATATTAGCTATTAGACTTTAGTAATTTATTGTGATTAGTCATTGTTGAAAATTAATGAGTCATTATTAGAAGATAATCTCTGGCATCACAGTATTTGAAATATTCATAAATATGTTTTGTTCTATAACAAGCATCAGTGTGACTGCATTAATCAGTGAGAGAACAAAAGGATAATCTAATACATTTGAGAAAAAAAAAAAGTTTCTTAATTCCTTTAGTCACAGGCCAACGTATTAGAAGCATGCAGAGCCTCATTTTGATGCGCAGTTTAGGAAACTATGTGATTTTACATATACACGAGTTGGAAATGTAGCTTTTTTTGTGCCTCTTTCCGACCCACTGCATATTAATACAAAGCTGCAGTATTTAGCACACAGTGTAATTAACTTGTGTCCAAAAGAGTGTGAAAACAACTTCAAAACGCCTGCGCCATGTAAAACCTCCACCAAGTGGTTAAACGTTTATGTTTTCATCCACAGTGTCGGGTGTACACGAATACTTTTCAACGAACACACATTTGCCTTTTCTTAATTGCTACATCTCTCTCAGCTGTAGGTGTACTGCCGTGTAACTATGGGAGTCTGCAGGGCATTTCTGTTCTCCTCCTCCTTTCCTCTTTCACCAGCCTTTCTTCTTAACCTCCTGCACCTTCCTCCTTTGATACTAAACATCCCCCATTCCTACCATCCCTCATTGATTTGACTACTTGCCAGTTCACATACTCGCTCCTAACATCGCCTCCTCCTCCTCCACTTCTTCATTTTCTCTACAGCCTTTACTCTCCTATGCATTACTTCTCCTGTTTCTCCTCTCTCTGGCTCCCCATTTAGCTTTCTCTCTCTTGCTCTCTCCGCCTCCCTCTCTCACTTGCTCTCTCAGCAGCAGACCTGGCCTTAGGCATCGTTAGCTTAATTTAATAAAGGGGCTTAAGCTTTTGAGAGGCTTTTGAAGGATCTGACTGCTGTTCATTCATT
Source organism: Rhamphochromis sp. 'chilingali' (assembly GCF_963969265.1). Lineage (NCBI taxonomy): Eukaryota > Metazoa > Chordata > Actinopteri > Cichliformes > Cichlidae > Rhamphochromis > Rhamphochromis sp. 'chilingali'. The sequence goes on from NC_137933.1 coordinate 25,473,172, forward strand.
ACAATCTATCAGCCACAAGAGACACAGCCTTGTTGCATGGCTGAGAAAGGGATCGAGTGTGTGTATGTCTGTGTGTGTGTGTGAACATGTGTGAGTATGCCGGTAAGGTTGTAATAATATTTGCTGTAATTATTAGAGCTATGATGGAGTCACACACCTTGTGAACTCTCAATTCACTTCTGGTCTACATCGTAAAGTGCCTGCCTGTATGCATATGTATGGTGGAGAGTGGCGTCTGGTCAAAGAGCTGCCTACCACTACAAATGCATGCACGCTTTCCTTCCCTTCGGCATCTTAAAAAAAATAAATCTTCACCTCCTTTTTGAACTCCCTCAGTTCTACCAAACGACAAACGCCACAGATTCCCCCCCACCTCCTACTTCACCTCCAAGCTGACGACAAGTGGCAGCTCTTTTAGACTTCACCATAGGGAGACACAGTCAGAGTGGACGGGTTGGAAAAGACTTCAGCCACCCCTGTGGACATTGTGCCTGGGTCCCTTTTTTTAACACTGAGCTTAATATCCAGACTATACTAGGCTTTGCCTCCTACCTCCATCACCCACACAAAACCTTAGCAAAGCAGCGATCTCAGCAAGCACAAAGGATTCAGGAGAAAAAAAAATCATCAGGCTTTGCATATGTCTGTGCATGTACAGACATATGTACATTTGTGCCTGTGTGTGAGAGAGCGAGAGCTGGAGGGCATATGCTGTACCTCTGGGGTGTGTGTTCCACATTCTTCCAAGCCAGATATTAAATTAAGGCGAGAGATGTAATTAACATGCAGATCAGATGCCACACTGAGGACAGAAGGGGTCTTCAGTCAGTGACATGTTAGACAAGAAAGAGAGAGTGATGGATGGAATGACAGATAAAAAAAGAGGGAGAAATACAACATGTCCCACATTATTTTCTTCAGTTACTGACCTGCTGTCAGTACTGCATCACCAGAAAAACAGAAAGAAAGTAGATAGCTGCAATTAATGATTAGATTACCAAGTAAGTATTTTCTTCATTAACTGAATAACTGGTTGCTCTGTAACAGCATTTCAACAATTTGCAAATTATTCGGCAATTATGTTTTTAGGCAAATCAATTAAGGGAGTAGAGATTTCAGCCATTTTACCTTTATTTATATGTAGATATACCATGTGTTGTACAATAATACAAGATAAAATTGAAGTTTTACTCCAAACAGTATATAATATTGTAAAAAAAAAAAATTAAAAAGCACAGTATTAGACATTTCTTCTTCTTCCTCTTCTCTAAATAAATAAATAAAAAAAGGCTTTCAGACCAACTTTCAAACAGCACAAATCTAAACTGCTTGCATGTTATAACATGCTGATGTAGGCTGTTGCTATGTACAGTTGATCAAATAAAAGTCTTGGAATCAGTGCTGCAAAAACATGGAAAAATAAACAACCAAATGAAATGCTGAGAATAGCAATAAACTGCCATGTTGCGGTAAGAAAACTGTGACCTCATGCATTATACGTCACTTTATGTACTGTCCTGTCTTGAGGGTGAGGCAAATCTCTGTATATGGCGCTCTCCATCACTACTGGGGTACATCTGAGTGAAACCACAAGTAATACTGGCATAGAAGTAGTCCAATATGAAGCCAGCATGTGACTGAATAGTGCTTTAGATACAACTAAAAAGCACAACTGATTTCTAATATGCCAGCAACATACAGCTGTTTTTTGCTGACCTTGCCTAAACCAGACCCCAGTCTCGTAAAGTATTTCCACTCATGCATATACTTTGGTCAATTATAAATGCAAGGGAAAGGCCGTCTTTAACCCTGTGCATGCTGGAGAAGACTTTAATGAGATTAGGGGAGGGATGCACAGCAGTCTCTTTTACATTTGCTTTACGTGGCTGTAAATATGCTGCTTATCTGCTCTGCCCCTTATCATACATACATGCAGGCAGTGTGCATGTATGCAGTTCCACAGGCTCACTCTTAGCACACAGAGAAGACAGGGGAAAAAAATGAAAAACTAAGGAATACATTTCTATATGTTGAAGAGACGTCGATTCAAACAGGAAGTAGGGAGGTGGTGTGTGGAGCGAGCATGCTCTGCTGTGTTCCCTCCTCACTCCCCTTCTCTGTGGGTGTGAGAGCAACAGGGGAGTGTGGTGAGGCCTATTAACAGACGAAGTGGTAATAGGCAGGGGGAGCCAGGATGTGTCTAAGCCACTGACCTGCCCATTAGCTCTCTCCACTCCGCTAAGCCCTCACATCGATCACCCAGCCACACATCATTGATCTGGAAAACCAGGCACGAGCGCACCACTCAGACATACCCTCCGTTTCTCAAGCCTCTCTTTTGCGCTGTGTGTGTGTGTGTGTGTGTGTGTGTGTGTGTGTGTGTGTGTGTGTGTGTGTGTGTGTGTGTGTGTATGAAGAAGAGAGACGGATGATGCGTCTGCATGTGTGGGAGGGGGTTGTAAATGTGTGTGACTTTCTACGTGTGCACTAACCCGTGTGCTCTTGTGTGGTTTATCTTTATGGATGTTAGACAAGCCCCTGGGTCTGGGTGGACATACACATTCACAGACACCTTTCATTAAACATGCAAAAGGGCAAAGGAATTTAAAAGCCTGCTGTTATATCATTCTTCCAATTATTCAAATAGATTCCACCTTCCCACCCCTCTGCTGTGTATAATTAACAATGTACACTCCTCGATTAACCACACTGGCATAAGCTAATTGTCAGCTGTCATTCTGAATGTTGTGAGACAGACACCCTAAACCCCTACGCACACACCCACACAAACACAGACGAGCAAAACAATTTATGACGTTCATAAATGTTCATACAATTGTGTGAATATGTATTTCTACACTTAGTACACCTCCATTTCTTGTTAAGCGGGATGCAGGTCCCGCTCTAAATGCAGCAGAAGTTAATAAGAGCTGAATGTTTATGGGTAATACCTCAGCTGCTAATTAGATCAAATTGTTCCCACCTCGCTGTTATTGTAGATATGAAACCTCTCTGCCTGTTCCTTTAGATTCAGCAGCAGACAGAGGTACAACAATATTTATTTTCTGATAAAGAGACAAAGAAACCAAAAGAGAGGGATGAAGGCAAAGTACCAGGTTAAAGGCATTATCATTTTACTGTGATATTTACAGCAGAAGGGAATAGTAGAGGGGGAGGGGGTACAGAGGGAGGGCGGGAAGGAAATTAAACGGAGCATCCAAAGAGAAAGTGTGGAAAGGAAAGCGCTGGGATCAGTACAGATGGAGACATGCATGCATGTCAGGCAGCAGCAGATGTGCTCGTGTGTTTCGGAAGAAATAGCGAGAGGAAATAATAATTAATAAATAGGAAGATAGAAGAGGTGCATGGTGAAGAATTGTGTCTGAGCCGTTTTTACATATACAAACACAAACAAGCGTCTTGTAAATTTATGCAAATGCGTTCTAACAGACAGCACAACAATCACTGGTACTATAGCGCCGTAGGTTGCCATACAAAAGACAAAAAACACAAAACATTGATATAGATGAATCAGCCTTTAGCTCAGAATACTTTACTCCAAGCTTTGAGGTGACACTCGGTTTGAAAGTAAGCTGTGATACCCCTTGTTTTTAGTTTGTATGGATTCAAACATAGGAATTATGTAAAGGAGTTTGACCCATTTGAATGAAAGAAGACTGCGAGTGCTATGTCTAATTACAAATTCTTTTGCGACTTGTGTATCACTTTTTAAATGCAACATAACCTACTAAAAGCTGGAATCTTTTCCTCATTATCCCCACCCTCTTCCATACACCCACCCCGCTCTCCTCTCACCCACCCCTGTAAACTTGTGCACCCTCAAACAGATGGCACAGGGATGATGAAAGCCAAACCAGTTATTTATCTAATTATGACTTACCACTTAACAGCATAATCTCCCCCTGCAATTGTGAGGTATTCAAATAGGGGTGATTAAGGGGGTTATGCAAATCTAAACAAAATGCCTGCAGTGGTGTTAGTACGAACAAACCAGCATGTCCACTTGAATGATCCTAATATAGACACGCTGCTAAGTTTTTAAGTGCTGTTTCTCAAATTGTTATGGTCAACGTGTCCACAAATGTACAGTATACCATGATATATGGAGCAGTAAATGTACAGGAGATGAATAAACGGAGAGAGAGAGACAGAGAGATTTGGCAAAAGCCAGGGTGAATTCAAGCCCATGCTAATAGGGTAATTGCATTGATTTCCATTTAGCTGCACTCTCTGATGTTATTTACAGCATTTAGCCCGGCAAACAAGCCCTCTCTCCTCTCTCTGCTCTGGGTTTGCTTTTAACCAGCTGTGACATGCTGTCAACCCCTTTTCCTCTGCCCTCTGTCCCCTTCACCCTTTTCACAACTGCCAAAAAGCCAAATACATTATTAGGCCATTAATACCAGTCATGCTTACACATCCCTCCAATCCCCCTCCCTCCTTATTTATTCCAGTATTGCAGTTCCTCCCTCCCTCTCGCTTCTCCTCTCAGGCCTGCTGGCATGGCCGCTGAGCTGCTTTGAAGTGCCCATGTTTATCCATTTGGTCTGAGATGTGGTTGTGCGTGGTGTGAGGTGGTCAGAGGGTTTTTTTTTACCACCCCCCTCGACGGACCAAATGTCAAGGTCTTCCAAGCGTTAAAGTCAAATCACGATTTTCACTCAAGGTGTTCTGGAGGCTCCCATCACAGCTGAGATGCACCTCCTCAAAAAGTTGTGGTAATAGCTGGTGCAAGAACTGTTTGTGCTTCTGTCCGATTTGCTCTCTGTATATTTGCTACAAGCATCGCTACCTGATGCTGAAGATCTGTTGTGCTAAAGTAAAAGAAAGTCTTGTTTTCATAATGCTAGTCAAAGCTGGATTCCTGTAAAACAAAATGCATGAGGAAATGTAAAAATGATAATGGGGCTTGTGCTGTGACAGATGACGGATTCAAATTCGACAGCCTATAGGAGTCTGTCTTTTCTCACCTGTCTCATTTGTTTCACACAATAGACTTACTATATGAGGAAATGAGTGTGAGAAAAAGGGCTGGCACTTTATTAGCATGCAGCAGACAGAGCATTGTATTAGCGCTGTATTAATGTGGTGGTCACGTCTGGGACACAGACAGACTGCATTAAGCTCATCATCCCTCTTCTGCACACATCAAGGACTCAACCAAGACCTGCAAGCTACCAAAGTAGTTAAAGAGCAACAGGATTTGTGGAACATCTCCAGCCACTGATTTTTGTGCTTTAACACTGCGGGAGGATATGCGGTCGCTATGTTATTATAAGCATAATGTATATAAGAGTGTACTGTGCGTTCAAGGTGAGCATATGTGTTCTGAATCTTGTATTCGTATAGAGCTTCCTCACATATGACTCACTTCATTCACTTAGAAGGACTGCGTAGGTGGCATAGTGGCTTCATATTAACACCACAGAAACACTAGTGTGCGTGCAATACATATATGTGAGTTCAGCATATGACATTAAAGCTTACCTAAAGCATACTGCAGTATCATCAGTTCCTGCACATTTTGTCATTCCCTTTCCCTGAACGTAGCAATGTTAGCAGGGTTGTAGCGCTCCAAGCCAAGTTCATCTGCATTCAATTTCACAAAGGCAGGAAAAGGCCAAGAAGACTACCAGCGGTCATCCACTGAATATGCTGTTTGCAGGTGTTGTAGCCTTTACTCAGTAAATTAAAGATGTTACAGTCAAAGGCAGAGGTAGTAAGATACATTTCTTTATGCTTGCTCTCTTTACTTGCTCTTTTATCACCTCTTATTATTTCACTGACTGTTGCAGGTCTATTAGCATCCACCATCCAGTCAGTGCAGCCATCTTTCATATCTACCAGTTCTCTTCCCTTGTGTCTCTCTTTGAGATTTTGAATTAGCTTAGATAATAAAGAGGAACACAACAGAAAAACGATTATGCTTTATAAAGAGACACAAGGCCCACGGTGAAGCATCATGTGCCACTGCTCCAAGTCCTGCTAAGACAGTGCTTTTACGAAGAAAACGGTGGTGTGAGAGCAAGTGAAAGTAAAGATCATTATTTTGCACTTTGTTTAGGTATGTTTTTCTCCCTTGCCTCCACTACTTTCTTTCTCCCTGGGGTTCAAACTGCAAAAGTGAGCACCCTACTATAAGACGATAAGGAAGGCTAAGGCGCTTGTATCCTTGCAGAACACACACACTCAGAGGGATAAGCTATGGACTAGTACGGATCCTTGATACACATAAACATGGAGAAGCAGACGTTACAAAGCACAAGCTCTCATCTCACTGCTAAGCAAGCAGGGAAAGGAGGGAGGGAAGATGAGGAGGGAATGAAAGGATTTAGTCTTCATCTGCGGATGAACATGCCATCTCCTCCTCCCTGTTAGCACAGATTCCCTTGCTTCCCTTTGCCTCTAATTGCCAATTCAGCCCTCCTTTCAGCTCTGTCAGTCTGCCCTCAAAACACCCACTGTCTTTGGACAAATGGGTTACTGATGACTGATACATGAAGTGTTTGGTAACACTTTACATTCCAAAGCAACATAAGCTATGGCTATGAACATTGGAAACACATTCTTTAAGCCAAGCACGCGCTTCGCACTCCTCCGACACACTTTCTTTGCATGCAGATGGTGTGTGTTTAAAGCCAGCAGGGCAAGGCCGCGCATGCAAGAGTATCTGCGATACGTGTGTAAATGTGCGAGCGTACTGGTCTGCCTATGTGAGTGCTTGACGTCTCACCTGGGGGACAAGAAATTAACACGAGCAAATTTTACAGCGTTCATTCCCGTTTTGCTGGTAACAAGACCATCTGCTAACCATACTGCCCCACACAGGGAGGGAAAAAAGGAGAAGCGGGCTGCACTGAAATCACTCCCACAATCCCTTTCTCTCTCTCTCTCTTTTTAGCTGCATCCGATCCACACTCTCTCTAGCACGGTGAGGGGCAGAGATAACACCTCAAGGCCATGGTATTGCTGCCAGCCTTTAAACCGCTTCGTCTCCCTCTGCCCTGCTCTCTGTGGTTTTCTTGATGAAAGAGAGGAGGCAGATCAGAGGAAAACATGGCAGTCCAAACACTTGAGTCCACAGCCAAGGCTAAAACCAGAGCACAGAGTCACGGCCCCTTCACCATCCACTTACAGCACAGACTTGTGGACACCCACATATATGGGGAAAAAAACCCCACATGTGCATACACACACCTCTTTTATTTATTTATTTTTTGGGCACTTACGACATCCACAATACTGCATGACTGCACCAGCATGCACAGACATGAAATTCTTTGTGTGCACGTGTATATGTGTATTAGGATAACGATGGGCTCCGGTGGGCTGTGATAAACCTTCTCTGACGGCGGCTTAATGAGGGCACTGCCTTTTGGCTCTTGCGTGTGTGTCAGTATTGAGGAGCCAAAACACAAAGACCCTGATTAATAAACTCTTAAGTACACAGGAAACGCGTATCAATTTCTCTTCTGTTCAGCATGTTATACATGTCAAGTTTTGATTCACTAACATGAAAAATGAAAAAAAAAAGAAAGTATCCCCTTGCTTTCCAC